>NC_141243.1:10132500-10277500 GCF_054856555.1 Leptonotus elevatus | reverse complement strand
ATGTGACACTGGTTGACCTCAGATTTGTTCATTAAAAGGTTAAAATCACTAAAACCCTCCTTTAGCATGCTCTCTCGATTGAGTTTGTTTTACACTTGGGCCAATATTGTTATAAAAAGCCTTTAGTATCTTCATCAGAATCAGTCAACCTGAAAATGTAGCAGAATATTAAAGCGCTGAGGTCCAATTGTAAGTGGCTAAAAAAAAAGAAAATCAAGCTTTTATTGTCCACAATGAATATCGAACAACAACAAAAAAGTCATATTGTGCATATATATTTCATTTTTATCATCATTTTTAACGTTTTTTTTTAATAAATGCATGTGTCCCTGAAATTGTGGTCCACCTTGTCATTATTGGGTAACTTTTCGAGACATTCTTTCTTTCTTGTATGTAGTATATTTGTTAAAAATTACACTGTTGGTGTTGGCTTACAAAATGAATCATTTTTCTAAGTGGAGGCCCAGCCATGTGCTAAAATGCTAAAAATTACCCCCCCCCCCCCCCACCCCCACCCCCACCCCCCCACCAAAAAAAAAAGTCCACCCTGTCCTTGTCCACTCTGTCAGCATGTACTGTACAAGATTTTTCACTTCATGAAAAATGTAGGTGTCGAAAAAGTTGCAACAACTACTACTACTATTACTAACAACAACAACAACAATAATATTAATAATTTGAATTTATTTATTTGAAAGGGACAATGCACATGAATCAACATTTTACAATGTAAATGTGCCCAAGTTAGCTCAAATCAATTTCCAACAATATACAATAATATTACACAAGTACATTTCCCGTACAGTCGATAGTGCCGACTAATCTCTCTCATTCAGTGAGAGCAGTTTTGGCCCGACTTCAGCCACTCTTTCAGTTTTTGGTTGAACAATAACAATAGTAATAATCAGAAAATGGAAAGATACAAAGGAAACCACCTCCAGTTTTGATTGTGACGTACTGGAGCGTTTCTCCACGCAACGCAAAGTTCAATGTGCAGATTGGCCGTTTTCAGCGGCTGTTTTCAAAAACGTCCGTTTGGGGATCTGTTTTCGCATTTTGGAAGCGTCTCTACGGAAAGTCACATGCTCACACATACTGGAAGCCAAGTAGCGTTTCCCAGCTTGCTGCGCTTTTGCTGCCAACGTAACTTAGTGTTTCTTGGCCGACTCCGCTGACCATTTTTAATAAACCATCGCGTCCCTCCATCGTCTTCCAAACAATTCTTGTCCCCCTGCGATCACCAATTAGACGCTAACTTCGCCCCCATCGCGTCTCTGGGATAGTCGTTAATCGGCCATCAGGATGAGCTATCGTATTACGGCGCCCCACTGTGATGTTTGCTGACAAATGGTGAGAGTTTGACTGCAGTGCGCATCCTGTGTTGTTTTAATTTGTCACCACCTTTTTTAGTTCCCGCGTGCTGAAACGACAAATCATTTTGTTGGAGAAGCAAAGTAGTTATAAATGAAACGATGTGTAAAGACATTTACACATGATCTGCCATAACTTGTAGTCGTGCATTTGTCAGCTGTCAACAAGTGGTAAAGATGGGGTACAGCTTTGGTTTCATATGGCACTCCTGTGACGGATTATCTCGGCAAAGGAGAAGTGCTCACTATCACAGATTTAGACTGGTTTGTGAAGAATATTTGAGAGGAATGGTGGTATTGTGTATGTGAAAGAAGTTTTAGTTTTGAGTAGTGGTGCAACGGATCACAAAAGATCGGATCAGATCGTTTTTCGATTTAAAAAAAAAAGGATAAAGAGTACTTTGTCTTCATTTTTAAGCGCTTTTTTCATTAAATAAAATAAAAAATCCAAATGTTTCATATAGCCGTGTATGGCTTAAAGATGTGTTCCTATCATCTAAACAGCTAAGTTTGACAATATGTTTTATTAAATAAATGAAGACAAAGTTCTAATTATCTATTTTTTTTAACTCATTCACTGCCATTGACGGCTATAGACGTCAAAAATTAATTTGAACTATTTCTATTAGTTTAACATTTTTTTTTCACTTTTGTTAACAAGAGTAAGAAAACAAATATTGTACATTTAGACCAGATATAAAATTTGTCATTAATTATGAGTTAACTATTGAAGTCATGCGATTAATTACAATTTAAAAAAAATATCACCTGACGCCCTCATTTTAATAATCTTTTCCTTTTTTGAAAAAATATAATTTAAAAAATGAAAAGAAAAGATGATTAAAAATAAGGTTTTTGAAAAAATATTAATTTAAAAAAGAAAATAAAAGATTATTAGAAATTAGGTCGTCAGGCGATTACATTTTTTAATTGTAATTAATCACATAATCACAATAGTTAACTCACGATAAATCACAAATTTTATATCTGTTCTAAATGTACAATAAAAACTTTTTTTCTAGGTTTTCATACTCTTGTTAAAAGTGGAAAAAAATGTTAAACTAACAGAAATAGTTCAAATGAATTTTTGACGTCTAAAGCCGTCAATGGCAGTGAACGAGTTAATAATGAAAAGGCCTCAGCGTGCAATTTGCAATTCATTTCCTTTAAACATGGAGAGTGAATTACAAAGTAGCCTTGGTCCAGAATATTGAGACAATTCAAGTAAGCCAGGCACTAACTGTCAAACTTACTTACCAGCCACTCGTTGGAAATGCTAACAGCTAGCCGCTAGCCACTTTTGTCTGAGAATTCTGCCGTATCATACAATGACGGCGTAATTAATTAGCGGTTTCTTAGCGTCCTAAATTAGCGATTGAACATGAGTTCGGGATAGCGTTGTGTTGATGTTGGTCGCAACTACAATGTCAATCAATTACGATAATAAAGCGTCTAAACGGGAAGTCAAGCTAGCTTCAAAATAACTTCAAAATAAAAGTATTACTGTATTTGGTAAACACTATTTTGAAGTTAGGCCGAGCGTGTTACGTTGAGTATGTTGCTTTCTTGACATGTCAGAATTTTATTGACTGTGAATGCGCACTTTGTTTTTGCCCCCCCACTCCCTCCCACCAACCAATTCGAACCGTGGGGCCTGATCCAAACCGGCCATATAATCGCTTCTTTATGTAATCCCGAATTGTTGCGGAAACCACTTCCCTCGTGGCGGTGCATTTCTGGGGAATTCAAATCCATTATTGTTAAAACACTGGAAAGATGCATTCAATTAATCACAATTTCCACGTATGTCTTTCGAAGCTCAGGTTTCTTCCGCTTGCTACTCCTCGCCACTAATTATTGTTGGCGTGCAACAACATGGATTGTAAAGTGATTTCGCAGAGGACAAGCCGGCTCGCCCGCACACACCCGATCAGATGTCGCCGGGCAGAGACGTGCAGACGCGGGGCCCCTGAGAATCGGCGGAGGACGGACGGCCTCACGAGACAAAAAAAGCGTGCCAGAAGTTGGTGCCGCTCCAGTACACTTATGCAAGCTCCAAC
This sequence comes from Leptonotus elevatus, assembly GCF_054856555.1. Taxonomy (NCBI): domain Eukaryota; kingdom Metazoa; phylum Chordata; class Actinopteri; order Syngnathiformes; family Syngnathidae; genus Leptonotus; species Leptonotus elevatus. Next base: position 10,274,070 of record NC_141243.1, on the reverse strand, counting down.
AAGAGTTGCCAGCGACGCCAGAGTGACTCACGTACGTGAGGGCTTGGCCAAAAGGTGATCATCATCATCATCATCTCTTTTGGGATAACATCAAAAACGCTACACAAACAGGGAAAGTCAGTCACTGAATGTTTTCCTCAGATGTTGTTTATCTACACTGGATATATCACTCCTTGTCATCAAGAGCCGGAGTCCTGCAGGTTTTTAGATGTTGCTGTCCGTCATATAATCAGCTCATCCGCAAGCTCCGCAGAAGCCTGATAACGATCCTGATCTATAGAATCAGCTGTGTTGGAAGACGGAAACATCTCAAACCTGCGAGACTTCCGCCCTGGAGGATCGGGAGTGAGGAAGCCTGGGTTAGGGTTTCAAGAAGGGATTCAATTCGGGGGTTGAAGTTGAAAGTAGGGTTTTGAAGTATAGTTAGTCTAGCAAAGTAGGATTTCAAATTAGGGTTAGAGTTTAAAAGTAGGGCTTCATGAGATGAGGTTTCAAAGTAGGGTTAAGGTGTCAAAGTGGAGTTAGGGTTTCAAACAAAGGGGGCAAATCCAGGTCCAGAAAGTAAAATCCCTGCCACAGTTTGGCTTTAGCCCCAGGTGCTAGCTAGCTAGCTCCCATGCTGCTCGCTTAGCTGCTAGGGAGCTAGCTAGCTAGCTAGCTAGCACCTGGGGCTAAAGCCAAACTGTGGCAGGGATTTTACTTTCTGGACCTGGATTTGCCACCTCTGGTTTCAAATTTAGGTTTCAGACTAAGGTTAAGTTTCCAAACTAGGGATTCAAAATAGGATTTCAAAATTTCATTTAAATTTCAGGATTTCAAAATTTCATTTCAATTTCAGGATTTCAAGTATCATTTCAAAGTCGGGTTAGGGTTTCAAAGTAGGGTTTCAAACTATGATTACGGGTTCAAAGTATGGCTTTAAACTAGGGTTAGGGTTTCAAGAAGGATTTCAAAGTAGGGTTTCGGGTTCAAAGCATATTTGAGGACTACGTCCGAAACCAGTGAAATGCTGATTTGTCATTGGCTCTTGAGGCAGTTATGATTAAAGTCTTGCGATCTCAAGTGACGTGACCAGGAAAGTAAAAATACATTGTTGTCGCTGTGATTTAAAACACTTTTGTCGGAAGAATGGAATTTGATGCACCCCCTATAAAAATGTCATGTTTTATGGATAACAATATAAAAGGTGCCCTTCCTTTTTTGCTTGGGAAAAAAACTACTGTAGATATAAAATCTTTCTCTTGAATGCCAGGATTATTACGATTTCTGCTCAAGGCTACATAAAGGCTCAATAAATATTCCATCCTCATCATATCACAGATCTCATAATACTCTTTGAATAAATCACTAAAACCCGCTTTCGGTTAATAAATATTGGATCACCCAGGCCGACAGGAGAAATATTGCTTTGGAAAAAATCCACCCTTGAAGTTCATATCTCCGAGTTTAATTAGAAAGCAGGATGCAACAGGAAGTTGACGCCGAAGCCTGGAAGAGGGAATTAAAACAAATTGTGAAATAGATTCTGTTATGGAAACCTCTGCTTAACTTCAACCTGGGGGAATACTTGATACCGTTCTGTTTGGTTTTCTTCCCATTTCGAATTTTGTATCGCAACCTATTGTGTGTTGAACACAGAAGAATACATTGCGTAGCGATGCTCTGTTTCTTGGGTCCCACATGAAATGAACCAAATAGAAGGAATATAAACTACTATTTAAGATAACATTTATTTGTTCTACAATGGGGGAAGGCTGCAGATTTGTTGGAAAATGCATACACAAGACCATTAATGGTGAAATGTTACCAACCGTGTACCTTAAAAATCTTAAATGGTTTTAATGATTGAGATAAGTACGTTTTTGAACATAACGTTGCTCAACGTAATATAGCTTACCATAACGTAGCTTAATGTAATATAGCTTAAAGCAATGTAGCGTTTACAAAACAACGTAGAGTAAGGCAAAGTAGCAAAACATAAGATAGCGTAATGTATAGTAAATAATGTGACGTGATGTACCGTCACGTGAGCTAGCGCAACATGATGTAGCGTACCATAATGTAGCATAGCATAAGCCATCGTGAGGTCACGTATCGCAAAGGTAACTTAACGTGACACGATGTAGCTAAACGTGATGTAACGGAATGTAATTATGTAATGAGGCGTAATGTAACCGCAACATAAGTTGGTGGAACGCAAGGTAACAATGCAACAAATAGTGGAATATAAAGTGGCAGAATGAAACGTAGCATAACCCGATGTAGTGTAGCATGATGTAGCGTAAAATAATGTAGCATAATATAATGATATGTAACTCCCCCACAAATATACACATTTTTTTAGCCGTTTGCTCCGGACATCCACTGTTAATATATTTCACGTAGCCTCAAATAATATTACATGGAGTAACATAGCATAAGATAACATTAGATAACATAGGATAGCGTGATTTAACATAGTGTTGGTAACATAAGACCAAGAAAAACAAACGCTCACTTGTTGATCGTGGAAGACGCAGTCTACCTTGGTCTTGTCAAATAAATCCCTGTTTCGCTTTCATCTTGTTATGATCCTCTTGTCAAAACACGATTGGGCCACAATTGTGGTCCTGCGGGTCCTGAACCGGCCGGCCAAGATGACAGTGGCTGTGTTTCTTCACGTATCCTCTTGCGACCATTAACTTCCTCTTCATTTCCTCCCGTGCATCCGTTGTGACCCGCAAAGCCTCCAGCCCGGCGTGTTTGTTTTCAGACACTTTTTCCAATGTGCCTTCAGTTCCGTTTCTGCTGATAAAATGCAAAAAACTGATTTTGCAGCTTTCGGAGACCAATTAGGCCAAAGTCTGTTTTAAATCAAAACAAAATGTTGAATCTTATAGTAAAATATATTACAATGTTATACTACATTGTTTTGAATTGTGAATTATGTTGAACATTCTAAAGTATCACACTTTTTTCCATAATAAAAAAAAATTATGGTACAAGATATGTAAATCTGATGTCCTGATTTGATTGTTTTAGCGTGAATTTATTATCAGTGGCGAAGGTCAGCGTTACTGCAATTCATCCAAACTACATACTATATAAGTGCACTCCATTTACCGGACAAGATTTATTAAATGCATTTGACATTTTCTGTGGATTATTACAGATTTTCATGGCGCTGTAATCGCAGCCGGTGACCGTGATAAGAAGAATTGACAGCGATTCTTAATTTAAAACATGCCTGCTTGAGAGAATGAAATATTGTTTTCAGTTCATTAGAAAATCTTTCACTTACTTGGAAAGGTTTTCTGGGACTGTAACACGTGCACATTTTTGGCACAAGTGGAAGAAAGGTCGTTATTATGAATGACCGAGCAATGATCTTGGGTTGAACTGAGAAGATCTTCTGATAACGGCTCTTTGAATCTGTGTTCAAACATGTTGCAGATAAAAACGTCTGAAGTTCTGCTCCTCTGTAGTTCCAAGCATTTCCTCAGTGTCAGATACATGTGGACGTCCAGCAGATATCTTGTTTGGATTGCTGGAAAAGTCATCATTAAAGACTTTGGGGAACTCCCTTTCCTGTAACTATATCACTGATTTGCATATTTTTTAAACAACGTAACTCACCCAGCAGGTTATCTGTTAGTATTTTACTTGTTTGCTCGTTTTCTTTATGTGTTCATTGGAATCCAAAAAATTTGCACTTCACTAATCCTCCCATCCAGTCTCTCTTTTGGGAAGAGATTTGTCTCAAATATATTCACGCAATATATCCATGATTTTCAGTTGTTTTTCGACCAACAGTTAAACCGCAATTTACTTCTTTTTTTGGGGGGACAAAATGTTGTGTGTATTTATCATGATTTATCAATAATCAATTCTGATTTTTTATTATTATTATTATTATTATTATTATTATTATTATTATTATTAGAACGTCACATAGTTCACATTCTAAACGTCCACGTATGGAAAGACGTCACTCCTCCGCCCACTAGGTGGCAGCGTTGCTGCTTTTATTGAGCTGTTAGGAGTTGTCTCCCGTTTTCAATTAAAAGTTGTACATTAAAAAAACGGAAAGCTAGTCTTTATCTGATTTTACATAATGTGTTTATCTGACACAAGTCACGAAACTAACGACGTATCCCCCCCCCCCCCCACGCTTTATTTGCCGCCATTGTTAAATTATGATATATTGTTTGTTTTTCTTTATTAAAACCTACTGGTGACCGCTGGCCTTGGTACCCCCTGCCTGTCACCCTAACAGCTCACCTATGAACCTATGTATTGATGAATCCACTTTGAAGTTGTTTTAAATCAAAAAATAATCAGCCAATGAACGACTGCGAGTGAAGGCGCAAGCAAGCAGCAAATGATTTACAACACACGATCGCGCAAGACCAAACATTAGCAAATACCTGCCTCCCTCTGCTGTCAATAAAGAGAACTACAACTTCAAACCCCAAAGTGCAGTCATAATTATCTAGTAATTGAAATGCTTCTGAACACTCTTAACCTTGGTTTGAAGATATATATATATATATACATATGAAATAAAACTGTCACACAAGTGTAACAAAGACATTAAGAATTGTGAAAACAAATACATGTTCAAGCTTCATTTATTGTACTTCGGCTTTTATTTGAGAACTATATAATAAAGCACATTTGTCATCATAACAGTCAATGGAAAAAACGTGTTGACACTAACTGACATAACAATTTATTACGAACAAGCGTTGTAGTGATTGGCTGAACAAAAGCTGAAATAGTCATGAACACTTTTTGGTCTTCCGATCCTAAGACCTTCTCAGGATCATTACGCAACATGTAATTCAATTACTGCGTTTACAATCGGCTGACGTTTCATAAAGTTGACCTTCATGCGCAAATATACGAAGCGTATTGCATTCACTTGAGAGAAAAAACAACTCCTGTTTTTCTGACTAATTTTTGGGGGGAGCTTTGTTTTTTTGAGTATTTTTTTTTCAGTTTTTCTGAATCTTTTTTTCTGTTTTACTGAAAATAATTTTCTGTCAAAGAATATTCCTGAAAAACAGGCCGAAAAAAAATATTCAGAAAAACGGGAACATTTTATTTTTAAAAACTGAAAAAAATATTTAAAAAAACTGAAAAATAAACTATTCAAAAAAACAGCTGGTGTTCTGTTTTTCTGAGTATTTTTTATTTACCTCTGAACTCCAAGTGACTTGTTGCAGACTCGCTAATAGCGGAAGCGGACACTTTCCCGCATATGCAATAAGATGGTCATGTTTACTTACTGGCTCTAAATAAAGGAATGAATGTGTATACTGTATTGTGGTTTGTTCTGTAATCTCTGAGGGAAAACCCCTTAAAAAAAATATTCCGGAAAATAATTATTTTATAAATCAGGGAAAAATTACAAAAAAAGAAATAAACTGGAAAACAATTATGCCGAAAAACAGAGCTTTTTTTTTAAACAGAAAAAAAAACAGAGAAGAAATATTCAATAAAACTGAAAAAAAAATACTCAAAAAAACAAAGCTCCCCCCAAAAATTAGTCAGAAAAACTGGACCCCACACCCCCAAGTGAATGCAATACACTTCCGTACAAATAAGATCCCTGTGATTGAGATTGAACAGAACTCCTCGAGCAATATATGTGTGAACTTTCTAGATTTGCTGCCATCAGATCGAACGTTTACCTCATGCGATGTTATAAATAAAACGCACAAAAAAAGGACTGTTGTTTCGATGCACTTCCTGCGTCAACTTCCTGTCCACACGGTCGGTTCAGTGCAGACGAGGTCCAGTAAAAGTTTCAAGGGTCGTGTTTGTTGGCGTTGCCCTCAAGCTTGGCTTCACATGACGAGCAGCAGAGAGAGCAGAGAGCCAATCACAACAATGATGCTGTTGTAGATGGGCCCGCTGGACGCTCCGGTGTAATACTCCATATCCCCGGAGCCCTCGGGCTCATACGCAGGCCTGACTCCGTAGCCACCGCCATGCCGTGGGTAGCCGTAACCTCCTCCGTAGCCACCGCCATACCCTCCTCCGTAGCCACCGCCATACCCTCCGCCATACCCGTACCCGGGGCGGCTCAGGGCGGAGCCCAGCATGGCTCCTCCGATGGCGCCCGCCGCAGCAGCCCCGGCTACTTTACCCGCACTGGGGCCGTTGCTCCTGGGAGGAGCCGGTCTGTAGGCTGACCTGCTGCCGCCGCCCCAGCCTCCCCTGAAGCCTCCGCCACGTCGGGCTTCCGAGCTGGGGGTCAGCGTGGCTAAGAGCAGCACGCACATGGTCACTGCCAGGGGAACTTTTTGTAGCCTGGACATGATCAGTTCACCTGTAACAATACATCGAAACAACAAAATCAAATTGGAATATAAAAGGCGCACCACATCCGCAATTTCCTTAATGGCCACTAGATGGAGCTAATTGTTTAGCATTTAACTTATTTTACTGGTCAGCAAGAATCCAAATAACTTATTTTTGAGTAAGTTGACGTAAGATTTTGGCATACACAAACTTAACATGTAAATCTTGTGGAAGATGATCATTGAGTTTGAACCAAAAAAAGAAAATAACTTTTTTTATTCCGTGAAGCTGTAAAAGATTCTTCATTAACTCATTCACTGCTATTGACGGCTATAGATATCAAAAATTAATTTGAACTATTTCTATTAGTTTCACCCCCCCCCCCACACACACACACACTTTTGTTGACAAGAGTATGAAAACCTAGAAAAAAATCTTATTGTACATTTAGAACAGATATAAAATTTGTGATTAATCCTGAGTTAACTTGAAGTCATGCGATTAATTACAATTAAAAAATTAATCATCTAACACCCCCAATTATTTTTTTAAAGTTTTTTAGTAGGGGCATCAAGCAATTAAAGTTTTTAATTGTAATTAATCAAATTACTTCACTAGTTAATCACAAATTTTATATATTTTCTAAAGGTACAATACATTTTTTCTAGGTTTTCATACTCTCGATAACAAAAGTGGGGGAAAAAAGGTGAAACTAATCGAAATAGTTCAAATGAATTTTTGACATCTATAGCCGTCAATGGCAGTGAATGAGTTAAAGTGCGGTACTCTGACTCGCTAGTTAAATTAGCCCCAATATTAGAGAAGTTCATTTTACCTATAAGTTGAAAATAGACTCAAGATGTTCTTTGCATGGCTTTGTTATTTTTACCACGCTGATTATTGAAGAGCTCCTAATAATCCTTCTAAACTTTTTACACAAGCTTTCGTAATGCCTTGTGCCTAAAACGTCAACACGTGGAAAATAACGGTGTTTTAATCTAAAATAATGTCCATATTGCAAATAATATAGCCTCTAATAACCGAAAATTATTGATAACAGATCTGCAGGGCTGGACACGTTACTGCTGAACTGAGTGACATCATTTGTTCTATAATTAGTTTGTACACAGGGACTTGTGGCTAATTTAAACCGGCAAAATCCAATTACAGTGCCGTTCATTCACGAACAAGCTGAGAATTTTCCAACACAAACAAAGGTGATGTCATCTGGATCGCTGACGCAACCGGGTGCATGCATTTACTCAAGCAATTAAATAGCACACATGCATACAAGCTAATTGTTATATATTAAGCACTACATTTCTGCTTTTGGTTACTTGGAAAGGTTCAGACCAACTACTTAATTAGGTACATTTGCACAATCTAATGAGGTGGAATAGAAGAGCAGATGCTATTTAGTCATCCTGAGGGCAGAGATATTCATGTTCAAGTCAAGTATTCACGTATCTCATTTGGCAAGTGTACCTGATGTTGTGGGTAATAGAATATATAATATTTCTGTAATCAAAATACACACACATAGTGCTGTGGGGAAAATGAAGAGACCACTGTGGGACTTGAAAAAAAAGGGAAGAAAAAAATGAGGATTTTAAAATTAAGAATTGACTTTGGAGAAAGTCGGAAAATTAAATGATGTCTTGACATAAATGGTCTTTTTTTTTGTTAAGAGCGTCATATACACTCATCAAAACTAATTTCTACCAGATTTATATATTAAAAAACAATCTTGATGGTTTCTTATGTAATATTTTAAATAAAAAAGTCTTCTTTTTTTTTTGTGGCTGTAAACTATAATCATCAAATTACAATTAAAATGTGAAGTTCGGCTTGTCCCTTCAGGGGTCACCACCGGAGGTCACTTGCACGCCCTTCATGGCGAAAACTTTTTTTAAATGTATTTTTATTGATCCAGCACCATCCCAATGAAAGTCAACACCACAATATTATGTAATATTTCACGATGACAAATTTAGTGTACCACAATATTCTAATATGATAATAAAAAATATCTCAAAGAAGGTGCAGCTCTCACCTGGTTGTCGTTTGAAGAAATCAAAGGCCCTCTGGCCTTCCCCTCCTTCCAGAAGCTGAAAACTAGCAAGTGCGTGTATGCTGTTGGTGTGTGAGCAGCAGCAGGTGAAGTGTGTGTCAGGGTCGGCCGGCCACTTACCCTTCAGACGCTCACGTCGAGGGGATCATCATCCCGGCTGTCATTGGCTGAGTGCTAATCTGTTGCAACACTGACAGTAAGACTTAAAACGCCTGATGGTCTCATTTTGAAGGGATGCTTCTAATTATGCCACGAGGCAGTAAAACATCTTGTTATGGGTTCGACTAATAGGATATTGCACTTTGAGTAACGTTAGATCAATGTGGGGCAAATTATGGCCCATGGGCTAATTTGCATTGAGTTTTACATAATCGAGAGTTCTCTAATGTCATTGCAGTCATTTAGCCATTTGAATCGGTCAATTAAAATGTATTTTAATTTGTAATGAATTTATTATGTCATGTATAAATAAACATATTCATAATGTGGCCCTTAAAAAAAAAGTTTGTCCAACCCTTCACAAATAGTGGAATGATTTATTTATTATTTATTTTGTGCAAATTCTTGGCAACAATGCAAAACCTAGGATCATATTCAGTCTGCAAGATCATTTGCTAGATAATTGCTGACACAGAAAAAGTCACCTGTTTTAAGCTTGATTATTTGGAAGTGCACCAGTCATCTGCATCTGATCAGATTTCAGATCATTTTTACATTTTTGATTTAGCATATTATGACAATTCATGCCAAGTGAAGAAGACAAACCCTGATCTGCAATTGGCTACCGCTCAGTCATTCTCAAACTGGTCTCCCTCTAGTGAGACACAAAATCATCATATTTCAGAGTATATTTCAGTTGCATTGAATTTTTAATACACTTAAGAACCATTTTTCTACAGCCATTGGCCAAAAATGTGCATAAAGTTATAATGACTTAAAGTATCGGTATCGGGACCAATCACTGATCTGAATATATATGACTGGATAGCCGATAGGCCAAGACTTTTGAAGTCGCGAGGCCGCCATATTGCTCCTCCCAAGAAACGTTTGTCGGCATACGATCCTAAACATTTACAGTATTGAAATTAGAGACCATTTGAGACAGTACTTAGTAGAAACAGCATGATTTATGAGGTTTTAAATTGATTAAACATGAACGAGAGGACTTAAGACATTTTACAACTTGCCTTAAATACATGTATAAATTAAATGCTTAATGATGTTTACAGGAGGAAACTTGTGCATATATCTTTTTAATGAAATAATTATAACTAATTCAACAAAAGATTGTTGTGCCGAATCTACTATTTGGGTCTAAGGAACTGAGCTATTAAAGAAAAAGGGGGTCTTCAAAGTATCACCTACCATCTACTTTTTTTTTTTTTGTTAAAAAAAATAGTGACCACCCCGGCACAAACTCTCCACCACCTCCAGCCTTATACTAACTGCCTACGAGCTGTATATGTATCTTCTGGACTGTACGTATACCGTATAGTTTATAGAGTAGTCTGCTCGTGAGATGGGAGGAGCAAGATGGCCGCCCTGTGACGCTAACTGCTTGCACGGGCGCGTATGGGCTATCCGATTATATTTTCAGGTCGTTGGGCCAATACCTGATGGCCGCCCTCTTGTGGCCGTTTTACGATCAGGAAGTATAAATTAGAATAGAAAATTGCTTTTAATTTTAATGCAGTATAAATAAATACTATATTTGTATACATAGGTCTTTCTTTACAATTATGTAATTGTTTTTTAGGGAAATTATATGCAGTGGTTTCAGTTGGTAACGGCAAGAGTTGAGTACTCATACTGGTTTTGGTCCGGAAAAAAAAAGTGGTAGCGAACATCGCTAAAATGAAATTTTTAGGAATAAAAGCACAAGTTTGTTTATTTATTTATTTATTTATTGAGATGGTACTTGTAAAAAGTGAGAACTACTGTTCGAGGCATGGCACCCATTCAAGTGGAGGCCACTATATGAGGAACTAGAGCAGCAAAATGTTTCAACAACACACATTAGTCTCTTTTTAATTAAATTACAATCATTACTCAACACTTCCATCCCTACATTTCCATATCAGCACGACTTGTTCACATGTGAAGGATTTCATTTAATTGCTTTGCCTCAAAAGTCATCCCCCCCCCAAAAAAAAGAGAAGTTTGAAACATAAAGCATGCACATTCTCAGAATGACATTTGCATGGACTCAGTAAGAAGTACACTACCAGCCAAAATGAAAACAAGATCACTCGAAGACGTCCTATGGGGACAGCGAGCGCAGCGGACACCTTGCGGCGGCGGCGGCTTATCGGCGTCGCAGTGGGCAAATATGACTTGAGTAACAGGCAGACATGAGACAACATGATGGCGTCTGTCTGTGAGCCGCTCGACCCTCTCACTGACCTACTTCCGCCCGGGCTCTGCGTATAAGCTGTGTGGATCACAGAGAACATTAACACCAGAGACGAGCACATACAAGCAAGTCCTGCTTAAAATAACAGCGCCCGAGTCTTTTGTTGTGCTTTCAACATGTCAACATGACATTAATATGATGAATGGATGAATGATGGTGGCGTATATTATTTGAAGGAGTACCTAAAAAGTTGAGGGCAAACCACTGTGCCACCTGCAGTAGGAGACAGTAAGGACCCCGGTGCATTGTGGGTAAAGAAGTAGCCTTTTGGCCTTTGTGCTCATCTGATTTTTATGTATCATCATTTGTGCTTGAGTTGTTGTTGTTTTTTGCAGGCACTTGACTAAAAGCATGACATGATGCTTTAAATGGTTAGCTTCTTTAAGGACTCTCAAATGAAAGTGAAATGTTTGCTTATGTGCCAAGTCCAGGATGTAGCTCACCTCCGACCCAACGTCAGCTGGGATAATCTCCAGCTCACCCGCGACCCGACTGAGGACAACGCGTTATAGAAAACGGATGGCTGGCCAATCAGTTTGTCAGCTTCCCTGAGTCACATTGTGTTGTAAAATGTCCGCACACAATGAAACCTGCTGTCTCGGCGATCCAAATCAGACGCAACAAGATGGCGTCCTCGCTCCGGGTCTCGCATGCTCAAAGCTTGTTGTCGTCCGACACCGGTTCACATACAGGCGGGGCCTTCCGGGAGACAGCCGAGCTGCTTCTCGATGATGCAGCGCAAACCGTTGTACCTGCGCAATAGAAGCAGTTAGGGGTGAAATGTTAGCTAACAAGATTAGGGCCCGACCGATTATAATCGACTGATTATTGGCCTTCAAACATCGGCCAATTGGGCTAAATGGCAGATGAATTTCCCCTTAAAACGTTATCGAAGAAAACCGAAGTTTCCGACGCTGCGAAAGTACCCTGAATGCACCATTTTGCTTGCGTAGCATTGGCAACTAGCAAGCGTGTAGCGTATGTTATTTTGGTTATTCTGTTGTCCCTTAGCACCCGTTAAGCTGTTTAATGACACCTCAGTTGGAGTTAACTGTAAAACTAAACACACGACGTTAAGAATTACATCCACTGTATAGTTAAATACAAAACATGCTTCATTTGTAAAACATCGCTAGCCTAGCGCTAATGCTAACAGGAAGTTAGCATTGAGTTCGGGAGTGTTTTTCCTTTAAATAACGAATATTCACACACAAATGCTGCGGGAAAACATACCCACAGGTGAGATAACACTACGCAAAGGCACAAATTCTTCCCAATGTGAGAAAAACGAGTTATAGAATTCAATCGCAACTTCCTTTTGTACACACTTTTAAGTGTGTACGCCATGGATGCACGGCACCACACTGCCCCCAAGAGGCCAAAACGCACAGGAACAGTCAGTATTCTTATTCTTAGTTTTTTCAGTAGCTATTATTTTAGTTTATTCTATTCTTATTTCACTTTCTTATTAATTTATTTTGTCATTGTCCATTCAAGTTATATTTAAAGTTGATATTTCAAGGATTCAAAGACTTTCTTTTCTCAAGATTCAAGGATGCAAACATAAAAAGATTTTGGTCGCAGGTTAACATAGTAAGTCCCAAGATTTGTGGAAACAAGTTTCATCCTCTACAGCAGTTGTAAAAACAAGTAAGAATAGTTTTATGATTGATGTATAAATCTACACAATAACTTTGTATACTTCATGAAATGTTTTGATAAGGTCATACTATGGACTTGTCATTCAAAGCAGAGAATCTTAATAGCGAAAGTTTGTGCGTAAGTGACACCCACTGAAAAGGAATTAGGGAGGGGGCTAATTTTATGCTTTATATATATATTTTAATAATCGGCAGATTAATCAGTCATCTGTATTTATTCCTGCCAAAAAATGACATCGGCCTAAAAAAACGCATATCGGTCGGCCCCTAAACAAGATGATATTTTGCTAGTCAGCAGATATTTGATTGCCTGATAAAGTTGTTGACTTTGGGTACTTTTTAAAAACTGTGACCAAAAAATTAATAAATAAATAAAATAACAGTAAAACGTTTTCCTTTAATATACTGTGATTGGACACAAGCTCCCGTACCTTCTCCTTAGCTTCTGCACCTCTCTGTCCTCTTCCTCCTTCAGCTTTGTGATGAAGCTCTGCAGCACGGGCATCTCAAACTTGATATACTGCGCCACCTGGTGGATTGGAGGAGGAAACGCACATATGAGCGAGCAGAAAAGAAGCCAGGCTCGTCGTCGGTGTTTGTTTTTGTGTAGATGTTTACATCGTACGTGACTTCTTCTCCCAGATCCTCCTCCATGAGGAAGAGTTTGCACACCTGCTCACACGGACCCTGCATTACTCTCCAAACCAGAGGGAAGTCACTACGCTTCAGTTTCACTCGTTCTGAAACACACACACACACACTTAAAAAAATAAAAGAAATTGTGCAATCTTTGGGACATTTTGAGGTTCTAATGCACTTAGGAGTGAACTTCAAAATCAGCTGACAAGTGCTCTAGAAAATGGATGGCCGGACGATGCAAATTTTATGAGTCGTGCAAGTGAAGCTAATAAAAGAGGATAATGCGTGTATCGTGAGTGAGTGAGTGCTATTACTCACCTCCACTGGCATGGACGAGGTAGAGTGCAAAGTCATCCGGGCTGTTTTCAATCTTAAACTTGTTGAGGAGAACTCTCAGCACTTGAGGCGTGGTCATGCAGCTGTTGATGCGAACGTTGGTCACCGAGCCGAAAGCAGGCGTGAACACGGCTGTCTGAGACACACAAATATCAAAACTAGGGGTCAGGCGATTACATTTTCTTAAATCGTAATTAATCGCACAACTTCAATAGTTAACTCACGATTAATCGCAAATTTTATATCTGTTCTAAATGTACGATAAAATATTTGTTTTCATACTCTTGTTAACATAAAAGTGCGAAAAAATTATTAGAAATATGGCTGCATCTTTCAGTAATTTAATAATAATTCTGAAAATTTAGTTAACATTAAAAATATGTAATGTGCTGTAAAAAATGAGTATGATATGGATTTGTGGTGAAGTCATTTTTCTGCCACTAGATGGCATAATTGCATTTGTAAGACGGTGACAGCGCACTGCATTTTTATTTTCATATTAGGAGCTATCTAATCTTTAACATGAATTAACTTGTGAAATTCTGCACATTTTTTAAGATTGTAAAATGTGAAATTTAAAATACATGCATTATTATTAAATTTATTGCTGCATAGGCGTGCCTGCTGCGTTGCGACTGGAATTCCCTCAGTACAGGCTTTCCAAGGGGGGCCTCTTGGGGGCAGTGTGGTGCCGTGCATCCATGACGTACACACTTAAAAGTGAGTACAAAAGAAAGTTGCGATTACTCGTTAATCGCGCGTAAAAAAAAATTGTGGCGAAAAAGGAAATTTAAATTGACTCCAAATGTACGCACTTATTTTGACACCCCTCATTAAACGTGATTTTTGACTTGTTACGCGACCAAGCTTATAACTTAATTTACTAAATTTTCCCAATTGAAATGCCATGAATCTCTTCCATAAACACATCTTTTGTTGCATGATTTAAATATAGAAAATTTTGAATTTTAAAAGTATAATTAAAAACATAATAAAACCGAATATAAATCAAGCGTAATAATTAAGTGTAACGTCGCAAACATGATTACATTGGTGATACAAAACCCATTTTGGCCTCACCTTGTGGTTGTAGAAGTGGCCATTGATGGAGAAGCGATGGCGTCGGATCTTCCTCTGGTCGCTGGGGGAGCGGCGGTGGACCCGCCTTAGAACGCCGGCGTCACTCTTGGTTCTGAGGAGCTGAGCGAAGCTCTCACTGTCCTCTGTTGGGTCAACGTCACGTAAAACGACTTGCTTCTTCATCACACTTACTGCTAATGAGGACATTCACCTTCAGCATGATCCTCCATCACACCGTTGTCTTCCGATTGGTTGTCAGGCGCCGTCACCTCCACAGTGGGTGGAGTCACGTGTGGCGTTTGTTGATCGTCCGCGCTGTTTGGGGACCTGTCACAGATTGACAGTTGGTTACAGTTTTTCATTTTGTACATGGATTAGACAGTCTACAATAAAGGGGACAACATTAGAGACAACAATTCCATAAATAGGGATCTTCGATACCACTTTTTCAGACAGATACCAAAGCGAGTACTCAAGTACTTATGATACATACAATTTCAATTAACACAAAGGGAGATAATTCAAAACCCTCCACAAATCCCTCTTTTTGACGCACATGATGATTCACCCATGAGTCAATCGTCCGCAGAATGGCAATGTCAGATTTTTCTGCTCTAAGTATCGGTGGCTGGTATCAGCATCCTTCAGGAGTACCAGATACCAACTATAATCAGTTGTTCTTTTTTTTGTAGTTTTTTTAATCCATTAAATAATTGACTGAGTGATAACAATACAATGTAGAATAAACAATTTTGATGTATTTAACGAGCCTTAAGTTTATTTATTATTTCTTGGCTAATTAATTTAAATTCCATTATTTAAAAATAATAATAATAATAATCATTAAAATAAAACATTTTACATACTGTATATTTCTTATTCAATAAACAATTGGTCAATTATTATAAATTTTAAATAATAAAAATGCAAATATTTAGCATTTTTATTATTCAAATAAACTATTTTACATATAAACAATGTTTTATTTATTGTATAAAATAATTGTTTCGTGAAAAAAATAATAATAATAAGACTGAATTATTTTTTGTTAATCTGTCTTACAAATACAACGTAGAATAAACAATTTTGATGTATTTAATGAGCCTTAAGTTAAGTTTATGCATTATTTATTGGCCAATTAATTTCAATTCCATTATTTAAAAAAAAAGTGAATTCAATTTATCACTAAAATGAAACATTTTACATACTGTATATTTCTTATTCATTAAACAATTGGTAAATTATGATAAATTATTTAAAATAATAAAATTAAAAAATGCAAATTATTATCATTTTATCATTCAAATAAACCATTTTACATATAACAACGCTTTATTTATTGTATAAAATAATTAGTTTGTAAAATATAAAAAATGGGATTGAATTATTATTATTTTTTGTTTGCAGATTTACATACAGGTGAAGCGACTACGGATGTATTTTTCCCGCAGCCGTTGACCTTCAACACGCGAACATTTCCGGTCATTGTGGCGTAACTTGATCAGCGTGCGCTTCTCACCCTTGACTGTCCAGAATGCAACCCGAGTGCCAGGATGTAGAGGAGGGAGGGGGTCGGATGCGCTCGTGGTCGTCCTGCATCTGAAGCCTGATTGGTCGCCGCAGCCCCCAAAAGATGTTCAACAGACCCTCCACAATCAGCTCCCCCTCTTCCTGTTAGGGGGGGAGATCAATGAATTACACGGATCGAAGCGCTGTCGGGCCATGTGTGTAAAATGGCCAACGATGTGAAACGCATACAGACCTCTCTGTGCCTGAGCTGTAGATTCTGTCCTTCATAGTAGAGGTTGTATGTTTTCAGATGCGACAGGAAGGTTGCCCTGGAGACGGAGATGGTCACATCTCAGCATCACGCTTTAGCATGTCTCTTTGGTGGAATTGACACTGAATCGTTTACGTGAAACAATTCGGATTTTTTGGAGTACATATTGCATGGAATAACATAGGAGGCCGAAAACCGATATTTGAAGCCGATATACATTTGCATGAAAAAAAAGTTGGTGTCAAAATTGTTAATAAAATAATAATAAAAACTCCAGCACTTGACTGCTTAAATGCCTTCAATGACACGTTTATTAAACAGCTTTTGTGATTTGCAACATGTTAACGCTTTTTTGTTTGCCATCATCTTTTGCACCAACTATACTGTGGCTTCCGCAAACTAACTCCCAAATAGCCGCTAATTTGCGGACTAACTGTTAGCTCGCGGGCTAACCATTCACCCGCACGCGTACCCCGAGATAACTCCCAAATAGCCGCTAAAAACTATTAGGTTAGCCCGCAAGCTAACCTAATAGTCGTTAATTTGCGAGCTAGCCGGTTAGCTCGCGGGCTAACCATTCACCCGCACACGAACTCCCAAATAGCTGCTAATTCGCGAGTTTAACAGTTCACCCACACGCTAACCCCGGGATAACTCCCAAATAGCCTCTAAAAAATGACTATACGGGCTAATAACCGCTAATTGCTGCTTATTGGCCGTTAGCACTGCACGAGCAACCAATCAGATATTGCTGTGGGCGGGCCAATACTGACAGAAAAGAAAAGCGCCTGTCAGGGCAAAAATACGAGTTTTTAATCTATCGGCCGGTCTATCCTTAAATTGGACGTCTTCAGTTGTGTCACTTGAAATACACGTTAAGAGACAATCAGTGGTTTACAATCAAAGTGCGTCGCTTACTTGCTGATAAACTTGTTCTCTCCGACCTGAACCCCGTTGTGAGTGCCATCCATGGTCACGCTGCATGAGAGGAGCTGAAGGGGGAGAAACAAAAGAGGTGCTTGATCATTATCGCCACATGACTCATGACTCCTCGTGACCAGCAGACAAGAGCACAAAAGAGAGACCACAAGATTTATTGCATGGTAACTATTTCCTCCGTGAGGCGGATAAACACTTTGGCTACCACTGCGTAATCTTGTCACGTCCTTCTCCGTGTTTTCTGTGCGTTCATGCCAGCAGGGGGGCAAAAAGAAGCCTCTGTGAGGGTGGACAGGTGCAGGGACACAACACGTGCAACTCGCTAAGCCAAATTCTTTCAGCTGCTCCAAGACACAAGCAGCCAGCAGATGACTGGAGAACCCACAAAATGTGAGCAGAGGTCAAAACGGGAATCGTCTGAACAGCTGTCATGATGTGCAGAGGATGAATCCGCCACATGCTGTTGAAACATTTCCTGTCTAAATCACAAATCACATGACTTCCCTTCAGCGGTCTGATAACACCACGTGATTGGGACTGAGTGGGAATTGGTCTGGTTTGCCAACAACACCAATGGCTCGAGAAGAATGATGTGATGCGTTAACTAGTGCTGTCACTATCGAATATTTTTAGAATCGATTAATCTATCGATTATTTAATCCATGAATTGACTTATCAGATTAATTTTAATTTTGCATTAAAGTGTATTAAAAAGCGCCCCCCCCCCCTCTGATTACTGTCTTTTAACCAGTGATTGGTATTTATTTCGTACTTCATAATGTTCATATTCGTATAATGATTAAAAAAAGGGAGGTTTGATGTTGTGCTATGTTACCGCTTCGGTCATTGTTTTCCAAAGTAAGAACTGATGTTTGCAAATGTCATATTTTCATTAAACACAAAAGATAAGCACTAGTATTTGGACAATTTTAAACAAAAAAAATGCTCCAAACAAGTACTTGATTATTAATTTGATATTCGATTACTTGTCGATTAATCGATTATTTTTGCCAGCTCTAGTGTTAACGACTCTAACGAGTAACATGCTAAGTAGTAGGGCTGCTCGATTATGAAGAAAATATTAATCATGATTAATTTGGTAATTGCCATCGCGATTAGGACAATCATTTGTTTTTTGGTACAAAACAAGAAAATGAAAAAAAATAAAAATTAAGACATACATTTCTTTGAAACTATAATTATGCAAGTTCTTTTTGGACCCAACAAGATTTATTAACCTTATTCACTGCCATTGACAGCTATAAACGTCAAAAATTAATTTGAACTATTTCTATTAGTTTAACATTTTCCCCCATTTTTGTAAAAAAAAAAAAAAAAAAAAAAAAAAAAAAGAGTATGAAAACCTAGAATTTTTTTGTACATTTAGAACAGATATAAAATTTGTGATTAATCGTGAGTTAACTAGTGAAGTCCTGCGATTAATTACGATTACAAATTTGAATTGCCTGATGCCCCTAATTTTTTAATATATATTTTTTTAAATGATTTTTTTTTAATATTCTTTTTTTCTTTTCTTTTTTTACAGAAGAGATTATTAAAAAATTAGGGGTGTCAGGCGATTACAATTTTTAATCGTAATTAATTGCATGACTCACGATTAATCAAATTTTAAATCTGTTCTAATACAATAAAAATATATAGGTTTTCATACTCTTGTTAACAAAAGTGGGAACAATTTTTAAACTAATAGAAATAGTTCAAATTAATTTTTGACATCTATAGTCGTCAATGGCAGTGAATTAGACATTTTAAAATAAAAAAAAAGATGCAAATCTATGAATTTAAACAACTCAAAATTAGTATTAATAATATTTTATTTTTGTTTACGCTTATTCCGATGTTGTAATTGTGGAGTGTAATAATTGAAATTGTCATCGAATTTCAATTAATTGCACAGTTCTACTGAGTAGCTAGCGGGTTATTTGACAGCTTAGCAGCAATACGTGTAAGATTCATGTATTATATATACTATGAAATGAAGGCTAATGTCAAATCATCTTGAAATGTCAAAAACAGTTCACAGAGCCAGACGTCTTTCCAAACCACACAAAAACGGTTCTTAACCTCGGTAGTTTTTGTAATAATCTTGCTTGAAAATAAATAATGATGTCATTTAGTTAGACAGTTTTTGTATCTTAAATTCGCATAATGATCACAAGTTAAAGCAAAATAAAATAAAAATAACTAAAATAAATAATTCGCTTAAGGGCTTGTATCTGGAAAAACTCCTAAATGGGATTACTCACATCTCAAGACATCAATGCTCAATTAGCTACCCCAAAAATGCAGCGGAGCAAACATATTAACAAATAAATTGCATTTAACTGAGTTGATGTAGCATACATGAAGACGGTGATGAGGAGAGTGCGCACATACCAAAAAACGGCGAAAAGTCGTCGGTGTGTTTGTGTGTGTAATATAAAATTGAGTCTTGGTCTCATGAGAGTCTAAAGCAAACTGACAGGGGCGTATAAAGGAAGTGTTCCCCTTCCGCTCTATCACTTCCTCCTTCGCTCAGCCAGTCACACAGGAAGCTGACACGCGACCAAGACTTCCTCAATCCAACGTCAACGCAGACAAATTAGCACCCACGCCCGCAGATTGCCTAAACAAAAAGGTCCACCATCTTAACACGCGCTACATAAAATGAGGCTGTCAATCAGTTCTCAGAATCAAATTAAATATTTAAAAAAGCAATCAGCCGAGCGCTATCAATATTTCAGCGCTTGTATGTCACACCTCAACGGGTGGCGTCAAGCAACAAAACGGAGGTGGTTAGACTTTAATCGAGCAGCCGCGGTCAAGGGCAGACGGGGTTGGGGCTCATTATAGCGTGTGGTCACATTTGATGCTGCAGATCTTCAGTTGATGTGACCTCAACAACGGGATCTGTTCAAAGGTGGGTACACACGAGGGGTGGGAATCTATGAATGTCTCACGATTCGATTCCGATTTTTGGGCCTACGATTCGATTCAGAATCGATTTTTGATTCGGAATGCTTTGATTGACAATAATTTTTGCTTCAATTTATAGATGTTCAAGGAATGGTAATGATCTACTCCAGTCTGACTCGCTAATGCTAATTAGCGCGCTATTCGCGGCACTCAAAAGAACGGCTCCACGCTGGAAAAAAAAAACTTTTATTGGAATAACTTGATCGTGACTTTTTCCCTTCTACTCTCTAATGTGGCTACAACTTAACAGTGTATGAGACCGCGTGGAACCACACTGCCCCTCAGTGGCCAAACCGGGTACAACAGCAACAGCTCTCCCAATAAAAGGCGCACACAGACAAAGGCAAGACAATATAAAATAATTTTAAATAAAATCGATTTTGGGACCTTTAAAATCGATTCTAAATCGTACTAAATGAGAATCGCGATTATTATGAGAATCTATTTTAGTGTACTACACACGCACCCCTTTTTAACCTCTTGGCCATCACGGCTATCGTTCTGTCTGATGCGATGTCACAAACATGGATTCCGTTGTTCAACCAACTTCTTTGCCATCAGAAACACTGACCAACATTCACGATTGTTTGCCTTGACTGTTTTCCCAGTAGGGAGACATGAGAGGAGGAGTCAGGGGTTCGAATGGACATCTCAGTAGACTGAATTCCCTCGTGGCTCATTACGGCATCAGCCAGTCATCGGATTCTGTCTCCCCCCACACTTTTCGCCATCGCCCACTGCTCCTCAGCACAAGCAAACAGATTCACAGATTCTAAACGCTCTCATTTTGTGTGTGATTGTTAAAGAGCACAAATCATTCTGCGTGTAATTAAAACTCATGACCACGACTTTTTTTTTTATCCTAGGAGTCTCTTTTAGTGAGATGAATAGCTTTTAAAACCCTCCTCCCGTCCCCTTTAACCCTCCCAACTTTGCAGATCGCTTCTATTGTCATTAGCGTCATAGCAACACCAGAAACACTGAAGCAAAAAAAAAAAAAAAAAAGTTCCTCCTGCTTCTCGTTAGACATGGCAGGGGCCATTTAAAGCTTGGCAGGCGTGACTGGAAGAGAGATTAGGTCATGTGAAAAAGATGCTACCACCGAAGCACAAATGTACTTTAAGATCAGCCCCATCAAGTTGTTTAATTTATACATCCCGCATGCGTGTCTTATGAATGGGTGCTTTCACATTGCAAATCTGGACCTCTTCACCTTGAATTTCAGAAAGTGTGTTCTTGTATTCTGCATCTCCATGCATGCATCTTAAGGAAGTGTTCATTTAGTTTAGCTAGATAGCTAATTGTGCCGGACTGGAATTGCTCAACTTGGCATTGCAAATCATGCAGTTAGGACGCTGACGCCCATCACTCAACTCTACATTTATAGAACACTTTAAAACAACCATCGCTGTTTTCCGAAGATGGAAAACTGGGGCAGCACGCACAAGGTACAATGAAAACAGCAGAGCCCCCGGAATGGAACCCTATGGAACACCATACGTTCCGTTATACATGTGAATTCATATTGCACATTTTTGTCCGACCAATTTCTTTTTTTGCTCAACATAGTAAGTATGAATGGTTAAAATAATAATAGAAATCACATGACGTACTATCACAGTAGCCACAAGTCGATGACTGAGCGCAAAAAATTACCTGTAGCCAATGATGGGCAAGCAATACATGGATTTTTTTTAAACAATATTTGATTATAAAATGTATAAATATAACCTTTTAATCACAACTGCATGACATAATGGTATTATCAAGTACTGGTCTTCAGAATCTATACTTCTCATGTCTCATTTGTACGTCTATCAAAGCTGACGTAAGGTAAAAATGTGGGGTACAGCCTGGACTGGTCGCCACTTAATTAGACATCCATTCACTCTTGCACAGTTGCACTTACACCATCATTGAGTGGGAATTAAAAACCACAATGTAACCACAATATACCATCATGGACTTGCACACAAAAACATTTCTCTAATAAAAGAAAAGAGTCGACAGCAATTCTTTCATAAATAGTCATGTATGCATTTTCCGTCTTTTTAATGTAATATTTATTGTAACTTTACGTCTGAGGATTTTTTTTTTAATCATACTGCTCATTATTACATAACCAGTCAGTCACAGTGTATGCACATTCCCACTTTGATGCCTCACCAAGCTTTAGACGGAGCCCACACTTCATATTGAGTGTACTGGGCTAGCATCCTTTGAACGAGAAGACGTTCCATAGAATGTTTGTTTTTAAAAACACGAAATGGTGACTGTTAAGATAAAGGCATTTAAAAAAAAAAAAAAAGAATAAAGAGACAATGCCGCAGTCCATTTGTGTTCATATTAAAGAACAGCTTACCGTAAACTACGACGTCGTTGTCGGCGGCGTCAAAAGATTCACTTCCGTTTGTCTCCAGTCGACGTTTTAGTGCGAGTCGCCGGTTGATGTGACGGCAGCTCGCCCTTCGGTTCGGAATCGTCCGACTTCGGTGGCCGTTGCTCGGTCTGCCCGCGTCGTGGTGCTCAGACTCGGGTAGAGCGAGTCCATCTGTCTTGGCGGGCGGCGGAGCTCGCTCCGCGCCTGCCCGGCAGCCAATCAGCGCGCTGGGCCCCCCGACGAGTCTATTGTTCGCCAGACTCACTCACACTTGAATGAAAGCCTCTTGGAACAATGGACGAGACGAGCTGCCAAATAGTGAACACAACCTTGTTGTTATTCGCAAAGGAGCACGTGGTTCACAAACTAACCGCTGGTTGCTTAAGATGGGGGTGTAGAAAGTATCAAAGACAACATGTCACGTGGCAGTGTGGCTTTAAAATGAGCTTTTAAAGTTACATATGTTTTAATAAAACAGATGAGATAGTTGTGGGGAAACACCATCGGACATTGACCTATATTTGCAAACTAAATTTTACTTGCTCCATAAAACTGTATTAAAATGCTCACAACGGTATACAGTACAGTACTTTTTTGTTGTTGTCCAATCAGACTTCACACTCTGTGTTGCCATGTCAATTTAATCTGCCCAGGGCATTCAGAGTCAAGCGGATTTTATGGCAAAGTAATGTGATTGTTGTAAATACACAAAGTGTAATTGTCTTCGCTTTATCTGACAGTAAACTTCAATCGAGAGTGGCATTAAACAGCTTGAAACCTCGAACTTTATTAAAAGAAGAAAAAAAGAAAGAAAGAAAAAGCCCATTAACTGCCAAACTGCTGCTTGTTGAGAAGTCAGTTGAGTTCCGAATACTCGGACTAGTGTTTGTATCTCAAATTTGACCCCCAAGTCAAGGCAAAAAAGAAAGAAAAAAAAAAGTCAAATGACGGCTCAATTAACAAGTCTGGTCTGTCAACCAATTAACCAATCAAATTTAAAATTTGTCCTCCACCCTCGATGGTTTCAGCATTTTTTCATCCTTTGAACAAAACTAGTTGCCCTGCAATTTTGACTTGCAAAATGCCAAATGGAAATGAAAAAATAAAAATTAAAAAATGTGTTTGAAGTTAAGAGGCACTTCAAATGGTTACAGGTGGGTGCTGAGTCCTAATTTAAATGAGTTTGAACATGATTGGTTCATTCTGAATAGCCACACCCTCCATTATAAGGAAGTGTGCACATTTCAGTTGATTACTTCCCCTCGCCAAAAATATTTCATTTTATTTTTCAATTAATTGAACAAGATGTAGGTCAAATTAATGTGATGTTTTGAAATGTTTGTTTTTATACCATAAAACAGGGGTATGTAGACTTTTTATATCCTGCTGTACTGTATGTACCATAATAGTTGTTAAAATGCAGAATGACTTATGTGGAGACAAAATTGGACCCAGAGTAAATTTTTGACATACTGTACAATTTTTATTCATAGAGAGGAGGTGCGTTGTTGAGAACCAGCCCATTAATTTAGGAAAGTTCTCACAACTACCTCATTAGCATAGTGACATAAAATTTCCATTAATTTGTCATGAATTAACAACTGGATCCTAATGAGTTGAAATGAAAAGATAGCAGATTTGCATATATGAAAGCAGAGGTCTGCACATAGATTTATCTTTTAGTATAAAACGAAGAAAGAAAAAAAATCATACATTCTGTGACATCTTATTAAATAGTATTAGGAACAAAAGAATAAAGCATTTTTCTTGCTACAATTACTTTTCACAATTTATATTCCAAAACCTTAAGCAAGTTAAATATACATGTACTCTATTCTCTAAGTTTGCCTTGTCCTTTGATTTTTGGATTTCTGTGTTAACAAAACAAAAGCTATTTAAAAGTAAAAGTAAAAGTAAAAGTAACAGGACATGAAATTGGATCAAAAAAGTATTTAGTTATTTTCTCTTTAAATAAAAGTATACCAAAACAGTGTACTTTCCAGCATGATTTAAGATTTAAAGTTATGATTTCTTTCTTACAAATATTTGCTTGCAAAAAAAAAAGTATAAAAAGAAAGAACCAAAAACACACACAAAGATAGAACATGTCATACACCAAAATATTATTGTACAGGTAGCATCCCCTTCATAATAATTGAAAGAGACTGACGTCTTTGTGTGCTTCTGGCCATCTTATTAAGAACCACCCGCTGCCTCGTCACCAAACCAGTAAACATGTCAATGGAGGAGGTCCAGTTTTGTATAGCTAATCATTTTTTGACACCGTTGTGTGCTCAAAATCAAATGAAGTTGCATTCAGGCACTTCCAAGCTAAGTTGTGAGAAGTCGGTTTCCGTGACAACCGCAGCTTGGGCCGGCTCGTAAGAAGAAGACCAGGCGTTTAGTTTTCTCCGGCGCCCATAAACGTTGAGTGTGAGAATCTCCGGCGAGGAAAACAGGTACACCAAACACAAGAGGACCCGCTGCAGGGCAGCACAGGAGGGTGTATGATGAGAACGGAAACTTTTTCTTTAACGGATGTTTTCGGCAACAATGGACGAGCTGAGTAAATGATGGGTAAGAATTTGGTTCATTGTTTGTGCCTTTATTACCCAACTGCAGATGGGGAGGAACTTTATACGCACAAGTTTTAGAAATATTAGAACGGTGTTTTACATTGCAGTGATTGACAACCATTGTGCCGGGAGACATGTGTAACGTAATCGGAGATCCACTTTTAAAGTCCACTTGCTTAGTGCTAACAAATAAGGTGAAATTATATTCTTTATCCCCTGTGAAGAGCGATTAATGACTGGCTGTCTGAGGAGTTGACAGTATCTGTAATGTCTGAACAATACTGCCCCCAGGTGGCCAAGGCACGCACATCAGAAAGAGCAGCATAATGTCCACTGAATTAAAGCGAGAAATATGGCAAATATGTTTAGTTACTTCACATTCTATTTCATTTTCATTTTTTTAAATAAAGTCCAATATTATAAAGTGCTATTTTTCTTACTAAAAAAAAAAAACAAACACATTACAAACATTTTTATAGTTTTTTTGGGCCACCACCCAACACCCCCCGCCCACGCCCCCTCCATCAAACACCCCACCCCCCACCACCACCATTCATTTTGCAATGAGAATGTTTTGAGTTACAAGTGTGGCACCACTGCAGTAGCTTCGTATTTGATTAAACAGGCCCACATTTCAGCAAACTATATTTGTGAATAAACTAGGACTGGAACATCATTATTTCAGTTTATAAACTTTTTTGGTGACATTGTTTGGTGGTGTGCCATGACATATAAGCGCATTAAAGATTAGGAAACACTGTTATGACAACGGTATGTAAACGTGAAACTGAAAGATTAAAGTGGGGAATGAATTAAGTAAGAACAAAAAATTAAATACAATAAAATTCCCATAAATGGTTAATGTCCCTGCACATGAGTGGCCACTAACAGTCAAGAAGTTGGAGAGTTAAGGCCCAGCAGTATTATGTGGTTCATGCGCCCCGTCCCGTCTTCAGGTCCGTTCAAAATGCATTATAAGGTCAATGAGATGTTCTTGGCACCAAAATCTTTTTTTTTGTTTTTGTTAACAGCAATAATGGCAGTTGAAGCCTTGTATGGGCAAGTACCAGTTCAATTGAGCTGAAGCTGATGATGGTGAGATGTTATAGGGGAGGACGATTATTAAATCGTAAATAAACTTTCAGTGTTGTGCAAGCCACACAAAGACCTGCTTCAAAAGAGCTATGCACAATAACTTTACTTTCATAAATAAAGAAATAGCTTTAACAAAGAGAATGAAAGGTAAAAAGGTAGTTGTTACGGGAACATCCTTTGCTTATTTTTTTGGTAACAGAAAAAAAATCTAGAAGCAAAAAACTTTTTGGTTTAGTAAATTTTTTTCCCCACTCATTCATTTACTGCCATTGACGGCTATAGACGTCAAAAATTCATTTGAACTATTTGTATTTAAAAAAAAATTTGCACTTTTGTTAACGAGAGTATGAAAATATATATATATTTTTTTTATTAGAACAGATATTAAATTTGTGATAAATCGTGATTTAACTAGTGAAGTCATGAGATTAATTACGATAAAAAACATTAATCACATGATGCCCCTAATTTTTTATAATATTTTCTTAAAAAAATAAAATGTAAAATTAAAATAAATATATAAAAAAGTTTTTTTTAAAGAAAAGATTATTAAAAATTAGGGGTGTCAGGCGATTAATTTTTTAAAATCATAATTAATCGCATGACTTCACTAGTTAACTCACGATTAATTACAAATTTTATATGTGTTCTAAATGTACAATCATTTTTTTTCTAGGTTTTCATCCTCATGTTAACAAAAGCGGAAAAAATGTTCAACTAATAAAAATAGTTCCAATGAATTTTTGACGTCTATACCTGTCATTGGCAATGAATTGAGTTAAGCACATTTCAAGTAATTTAGTGTAATTGTGCAACCTTGAGTTGCTATTATCACATGCTGCATGAAGTTGATGAAGACCGCGCGAGTGAGAAATGTTGACAGCATTAACAACAGACGATCCAATCGAGGCAGAAAACGCAACAAAACACATTCTCTTGCGCCGTTCCAGTTGCCCGATCCAAATGACAGTAGTTATAAGTGAGGAGGTGGATAGGTGGCCGGGCTGTTTAGCGACCCTGTAAACCAGTAACAGAGGATCCACACAGAATGACAGAGAGCCCAGCAAACAGTCAAAAACATTGAAACGTGCAGGGTCAGCGTTTACTGATAAGGCCACATGGAGGTACAGTACGGAATTGCTTTAGGAAAAAGACGCCAGAGAACGGGCGGGGATGTCTGCCTCTTGTTGGAGTTACTTTCACTTCCGCTACTCGGATTTGCTCATGTGATAAGACGGAGGACGGTCATATATATATATATATATATATATATATATATATATATATATATATATATATATATATATATAGTCTTCAGTTAACTAAAGTTCTTGGAATGTGCTAGAACAGTGGCGGATCTGCAGATACAAAAATCAACAGCACGGGTTTGGATATCTAACTTCGGAGCTGTTCGGCGGATGTGCTAGCCACTTGCTACCGTATTATGGTTAATTATTTACAAAAGTCACAAAAAAGATGAAGGCAAATTGTCAGGTGTGTGGTCAAATATCATTCAGTCCAACTCTCACAAGACAGGCCAAAGATAACGGAAGGGGAAACTTCCCCGGCTGAGAGGTAGAACGTTAACGGAGGTGAAAGAGTGCAAGTAACTGCACAAAAAGAACGCCTCTTTCCCATCGGTCTTCCTGGCAAATGTAAGACTGTAATGCTCTGTAAGACGCTCCAAAATCGGTGTGAACTTTCTTTCAAACACATCTTGGTTGGAAACAGCAGCCGAGGTTTTCTTTTTGGTTGCAAGACACACTTAACAAAGGATTCAAATGTGATGTTTTTTTAATCTTAACTAGTCATAGTGTTAATTGTTTACTGTGCATCTTATTACATGAGCAAATACAGGTAGTGGAAGTGCAGATGACTCCATGAAGACTCACGTGTTGCCAAATGATCCCTTCTTACAGAATTCAAAGACAGCCAATGAGGGCGCGTGGCTAATACTGACAACCTGTGATACGTAAACTGTTAGAATGTGAAATTTAGCATGTGTGGAACTCAGATTTGTTTTGCGGGAAGTAGGCCGATTTTCCTCTGAGGGTTTTTCCGAGCTGAGCGTGGAGTGACATTCACCACTAAGGATGCAGCAACAAAAGGAATCTTTTGGACCGACCGGACGTGCTTCCAAGATCGGGAGGGCTAAGCTAGTTTTAGTGGGGCTGTTGGTGTGTGTCCATGTGGTTGCATACCTGACATCAAGTCATTGCGAGCTTCTTTGCATAATTCTCAATTAACAGATTTGTCGTGTCATTGTATGCCCGTGTGGATTAAAGTGACAGTGCAAACGAATGCACGTAGCCATTACGTTAGTGTGCATACCGAGCACACATGCAAACACACCAAGCAGACTCCACGTGGTAACATCTGGAGCATGCTGGCTGCGACTTGCTTTAGCATGCTAAAAATAGCATAGTGGGAAAAGACAAACGAAAACAGGCAGACAGACAGACAGACAGACAGGCAGACAGAGGTCGGTGCGTCACGTGTCCTCCACACGCTCCTCAATCCTGCGCCGCACCTTTGCATTCTTTTCCTTCAGTGTACCTTCCCTTGCTCCCCAAATTCACGCACCATCCCGATGGCTACGCCAGACTCTCGCCGTGGGAACCCCCTCCCTCGTCTGCATCCCCGTGTCCGTCACTGCTCCTGCAGCTTTCCCGCAATCTCCCCCACTGGTAGCCGGCGAAGGTGGGGCTAATTGGGAGGTACTTGAAGATGGAGTGCCTGCGGATGAAGTCCATTCCGAAGGGCAGGTCGTAGGATCGCATCCCCTCCAGCTCGGTGGCGCTGGGACCCGAGCCGCGCTTCAGCTTCTTGATGCCTCGCTCCTCAGCAGTACCTGATGAGATTGAACATTGTCTGATTTTAGTCTCCATAACGCGTATGGTGGTAAACGATTGTGTCTGCCGTGACGACATATTCTTATTTTTTTTTATTTTACCGATTTGACATGTCATCATCATTGCTCTCTTTTTTTTTTTGACGACATATTCTTGCGCAAGCTGTTCAATGCACGCCGTTCGTCATTTTGAAACCTCGTATGTCAGTACTGCAATAAACCGAGGACCCCCAGTACAACAATATGATAATAATTTGACTGCTTTTAGACAATAGCGGAGTAAATAAATGGCTCACCTGGAATAGTATTGTCCAAAATGAAAGCAACTGAGCCTCCCACAAACATGGCGGTGGTGAGGAGAACATTTAACACCTGGTCAATCTCAACAATGCCTGAAAAACAAAACAACAACAAACTTGATTTCAAAGGTGAAAGCTTAATAACAACAACAACAAATCACGCTAATAATATACAGTACTGTAATTATTATATTGAAGGGATAAAAGCCAATTGGGAACAAAAACTTAATTTTAAATTTGTATTTTTAAATTAACCATGCCAATTTGCAGGTGCACCTAAATAAAAATTGCAAAAATGGAAATCTTTATTTCTTTTTATAACTTAGTTAAAAAAGTGAAACTCATTATGTAGACTCACTAAAATAATTTAGAAACTCTCGGTGGGAAATGTCCTCCCAAAAAGTATTTTTTATGTTAATTGAATCTTTATGATATAGTGTATCATGTATATATTACATTTTATGAAATGAACAATGCTTTAACTGTAATGTATTTTTAACTCATTCACTCCCAGCCATTTTCACTGAAGCAATCCTATTCACTCCCAGTTGTTTTACTGGATTTTGACTGATTTTGCAAGGCCCACAGAGTATTGTGTTCTATTGCTATAAAAACATGGAACTTACCAAAAGAAAGATTAGTCTCTTCTTTCATCAGGAAAAAAAGTATATTTCTATCTGTTTCTGTTTTGCAGCAATTGGCATCAGAATATAGCTATGTTTCATCATTATTCACAAATCTATTTAGAATTGTGAGTAAATGAGCTTTTTTTCAACATGGCCCTGGTTGGTCTATTTTGTCCTGCTGCCATCTGCTGGCCGTTTGTGTAAAAACTACAATTTCTGCATCAAAGCCTTCTGTATGCTCTAGCCTAAAAACAAACAAACGTATAAATACATCTTTGGGACATTTAAAACGTTTAAAATAGAACGCATTTATACATTTTGGGGAGCAAATGAGTTAAATGGGCCTGCTCATGGCGACTGTAACACATCAGTTGCTTAAATTGTACTTTTGTTAAATTGCGGCATCCCTATTATTACATAATGTAGTAAATAATGAATGCCTGAACAAATGGCGTCCTCTGCTGGTTGCTCCCATGTAGTAAAATCTATTAATACCAAAATTGGTAGACGTAGAGCAACCCAACGCCCATCTTGGTAAATTCCACATGATGACGAGCATTTTTAACATTTTTCAGTCCGCTGCACCCACCTGTGACCAGCGGGTTCTGTTTGAGGTAGCTTGGCAGCATCAGGCCGAAGAAGATGGAGAAGCCCAGAACAAAAAGGTTTCTGGAAGAGTTGAGGTCGACGAACTGCAGGTTGGAAAGCCCCACCGCCGTGATCATGCCAAACAAGGTGCAGAACAGAGCCCCCAGCACGGGGTCTGGCAGGGAGGCGAACAGGGCGCTGAATTTACCCACCAGCCCCAGCAGCAGCATCATGGCGGCTCCGTACTGGATCACGCGCCTGCTGCCCACCTGCGGACAAGAGGAGATATGTTTTCAACGTTGCTGTTACAATCATCACAAAGAAGAAGGGGGGGGAAAAAAAGTCAGATTTGAGTAATTGCGGGTGTGAAATACCTTTGTTATTCCAAGGACACCAATATTTGGACTGGAGGAGGTGGAACCATTTCCGGTCCCAAAAAGTCCATCCAGCACACAGGAGATGCCCTCAACAAATATGCCCCTGAGTAGATAAAGGATTTGAGAGTGCTCTGTGTCAAAAATATTCCTTGGAAGAAAGAGTGAGGCAGAGGCGTGATGAAGCTTACCTATTGATGGCGTGGATGGGAGGAGGAGGGGCACACGACAGTCGGGCGCAGGCGTAGTAGTCACCGATTGATTCGATGATGCTGGCTACTACGGCGCTCATCATGCCGATGACGCCTGCGGCCGTTACACTAGGGACGCCCCATTGAACTGAAAGGTCAAAACATTTAACATTATGGAAAATATTTTTAATGTGATAAACAATCTATAGATTGTTTGATTGTGCTGGTCTACCAAAGATTATGGCTTAATGAGTGGATCATTTTATTTGTAGCAGCGAGATTTAAAGCAAAGCTGTCCTAACTTTTTTTCCCAAGGGTTTATTAGCTACGGCTGAGTGGGCAGCAAAAGGGCCCAACATGCAGCTTGGACACCCCTGATTTAAAACGTATTTGAAGACTATACTGTTTATGAGGAGACACTCACAGGGATAGGGGATCTTGAACCAGGGTGCGACCGAGAGGATCCCTTGCCGTGCGTCCGTGCGGGCATAGAAGCCATATTTGTCCTTGTCAGGGGGGAAGACGTCCGTCACCGTGAAGATAAAGCAGAGCAGCCACGACACCAGGATGGCCATGATGATCTGGATGACAAGTGACAAAGGCAATCAAATACATGTGAACGAGAGGTGGCAGGAGATAAAAAATTGTTTTATCGTAATTAATCGCATGACTTCAATAGTTAACTCACGATTAATCACACATTTTAGAACTGTTCTAAATGTACAATAAAAATGCACGCACGTTTTCATACTCTTAACATAAGTGGGAAAAAATGTTCAACTAATAGAAATATGGCTGCATCTTTTAGTCATTGATACAGTAATTTTATAATAATTCATACAATTCAAATTAAAAAGATGTACTGTACTGTAAATATGTGTGATATTGATTTGCGTTGAGGTAGTTTTTCTGCCACTAGATGGCATAATTGCATTTGTAAGCCCTTGGTGACGGCTCAGTGCATTTTTCTTTTTATATTAAGAGCTATGTAATCTTTAACATGAAGTAACTTGTGAAATTCTGCACATAAAAAAAAAAAGTAAAATACAACTTAAACCCAGTCTCCACAAACATATGCATTATTATTAAATTCATTACTGCTAAATTTTGACATGGACGTGTCTGCAGCATTGCGACTGGGATTCCCCCATTCGCGCGTTAAAAAAAAATTGGTGGCGTAAAAGGAACTTTAAATTAACTCAAAATGAACGCACAAATTTTGACACCCCTAATTTGAACACTAAGTTCACACTACAACAGAACGATGTGAAATTTTTCCTGTTTATGGCAACTGTACTCTAAATAGTGGTAAAAAGAAATTGTAGTTTGTAATCATCCAAAAGGGGTGAAAAATAGTTTAAAATTATTTTATTTATT
Organism: Leptonotus elevatus; assembly: GCF_054856555.1. Taxonomy (NCBI): domain Eukaryota; kingdom Metazoa; phylum Chordata; class Actinopteri; order Syngnathiformes; family Syngnathidae; genus Leptonotus; species Leptonotus elevatus. The sequence goes on along the minus strand of NC_141243.1, from coordinate 10,241,530 downwards.
TATTTTATTTAATAAAAAAAATATATATATATATATATTATTATTAAAGACTGTGGCATACGAGTTCATTGAGTAGTCACCCTTTTGAATTTGTCAAAATTCATTATCAGTTGCAATCTTGAGCTAATACTGTCAAAAGAGATGTTAATTCAACATTGTGTATACTATTGCTTCACTTCATGACCAGCAGATGGCATAAGAACCTGCATGGTGGCACACTTAAGTAATACCTTCCAACAACCCCAGCAGTATTGACACAAGATGTGAAACAAGGTTGAGTAATGAGTCAAATTCTTGTGTAAAATGCTTGTGCAATCTGTCTGTTCGAAAAGCCATTCCAAAGTTATGCAGCAAGGGGACAGACTCAAGGGTACACTTACTGGGAACATTTTGAACACCTGCAGCCGGTAGGAAGTCCAGCCTTTCTTTGCTTTGTAGACCGGCAACGGGAAGTGGACATTTCGGGCATACTGGGAGAAGAGTAGCACCAGGAAAATAGTTCTGCAAACAAGAACAACTCTACTAAAGCAAAAATGTCTCCTCCTCTTAAGTTTACCACGAATTCCGATGTAGAGTATAACCATCTTGAATCCAACAGCTGAATTGTACAAATGCGGATGACACGTGGCGACGGATAGGGCTGAGTAAATCTTATGTCCTCCCACTTGCTTTTCTTTTTGCTTTAACTGATTGTCATGTACAAATGATTGAATTCCAAATACAGCTCATCGTGTTTAAACCTATTGCATTAACCCTTGTATATGTGCAAAAAGGCCCCAGAGGCCACACAGAAAAATCAATTAGCCTGACCGCTTGAGAAAGTCAGAGCAAGGCAGTGGCGATTACAAGCCCATTACGCCGGGCGGGAGCAGCAACCCTGTGGCTACGGCGCAAAGAGCCATGACAGCGGCGGCTAATGTCACAACCTTTGACGACGGTGGTCATCATACAACAAACCAAAAGTTAGGGGTATTGCTTTATTGGGTGAAATTTCAGGAAAAATAATACAATTATCTTCTCTAAACCTGTTCAATATTTCTTTCTTTTTTGTTGTTGCGCAATTTGCTGCTCTCTAACAAGGAGGGGCAAAATTCACATTAGGTGTTTGATCCATGAATGCACAAATACCTTTCCTGGTTCTATTCGAATTGGCATTTAAACTGTCCTCTCCATCATCCTGTTCATATTTTGACATCACAAACCTAAGTCGACAACTAAAAGTCGTTCTCTCAACTACACTCTAAAAACAGTTGGATCAAAAGTAATCCAATTATGGATCAAAAATGGACCGATCCACTTTATGGGTCAATTTGACCCAACTTTGTGGGTTGTTTTATACAAAAAGACCCAATGTTTTGACCCAAGTAAATGATATGACCAATATTTAGTATATATTTGTTTTACACTGAAAGACACTTTTTTTTTTTTACTCAAAGTTGGCCCAAGAAGAGGATGGGTCCATTTTTGACCCAACTGTTTTTAGAGTGTAGTTTTGCAAAGAGTACTGATGCGTGACAGTTGGAAATGTGCATTCAAAAGTTTAGAGGTCATATCAAGTTCCTCTGTAAAGGTCATAGTCCATTCTGTTTATTCTGAAATGTTACTCTAAAGCTGAATTACCCAAAACTTTTAGTTTCTTCTGTGTATGTCAAGTGCAGAGCCAGAAAACACAGCATTTACGCAAACGTCTGAACTTACAGCATAGCGATGCCCCAGTGTTTTCCTGCCCTCTCCCCTGCCGCCTGGAAACCCGAGAGGCCGATGAGGGCCACAGTGGGGGTGATGGTCAGAGGTCCGATATACTTCAACAGGAGCCCGGGTAGACCCAGCGCCCCGATACACACCTCCACCAAGGAGGAAACAATGATCGCCCCTTGGATCTAAAGAAAATAAAGTTGGGATTGAACTCATGTGTCGCACAATCACACACGTTTCATATGTGAATAATGTATTAACTTCAAAGACAGTTTTTATACATTGAGGCAGAGCCCTCGTTTGCTTTTAACATTTTATTTTGCCAGATGTTCCCTGTTGCTTAACACTTGATTAACTAATCAGTTGGCTCTGGTGTGACTCCTTCGTGTAAATTCTTGATCAGTAGGCAACAGTCAGTAAACGGGTTTTGCATAAGCAGAATATTTATGTGGATATTAACAAGCCACACAGTCACATGCGCTTGTTGGTGTGTTGGCAGCTCTCCAGCTGCTGTTTGGTAAGCAGTTATTCAACGAATAATGTGTTACGACAACGCTTGCCTTGGAGGTTTTTATTTTAGGCTCACATAATACCATTTTCATGAACTATTTTGCAACCACTTCCCCACAAAACTTCCCAAACCCCAAAACTTTACGTGAGTGCATATTTTTTTGTTTTGTTTCTCACTTCTCGTATCCTGGGATGCCAGATGTCCTCTGTGTGGAGAATTTCTGTGCTGTTTATCTCGAGTATCGCTAAAGAGAACAAAAACAAGAAGATTAAAACGTTAGGTCCATAGACAAAGATCAGATCAGAGCATGCACACACACACACGTTTGTTTTACTATCTTTGTGGGGCCATCCCATTGACATAATGCATTTCCTAGCCCAGCAGTGGGCAATCTCGGTCCTCGAGGGCCGGAGTTCTGCAGGTTTTGGAGGTTTCTCACTTCCAACACAAGTTGATTCCAATGAACAGGATCGTTATCAGGCTTATGCAGAGCTTGCTGATGAGCTGATCATATATCAGCTGTGTTGGAGAAGGGCAACATGCAAAACCTGCAAGACTCCGGCCCTCGATGCCCACCTCTGTCCTAGCCCATTCCCCTAACCCTAACCCTAAAAAATGATTGCCTACCCCTATTCCTTACCCTAACCTCAACCATAACCCAATTCAGACCTAAACTCTAAAACTAGTCTTGACCCTCAAAAAGAGGTCTAAACTTGTGGGGCCCAGCAAAATGGCCCCACATGGACGGGTGGGCCCCACAACTCTGTGAAACCCCAGAATGTTGGCCCCACTATGTAACAAAAACAAGCACACACACACACACACGCACACGCACACGCACACACCATCTTCCTTATGAAGATGCTCTCACCTGTGTTGTTACACTTCCATTTGTCCAGTGACAGAATGGCTCTGGCTGGGGCGAGGAATGCAAAAGCGCTGGCCTGGAACAAAGGTAACCTAGGACACCAGAAATAACTCGTCAGGAAGAGAATAAGAACAGTTTCTAAACTCTCATCCGAGTTAACTTTTGGTGAGAGGCAGGGTACACCGTTAATTGGTCACCAGCCAATCACAAAGTGATTCCCAACCAGGGTGCCATGGCACACTAGTCTGCAATGAGAGATCACCAGCGGTGCCGCAGGAAATGATTCCATGATATTTAATTGGCCAAAAATTATTTATTTAAAACAAAAACCAAATCTTTATTCATCCATCGAGGCGAGTGGCATGTAGTGACAGGCAGAACAATAAACGTGCTTCCATTAGATGACAGAATAAATCCACTGGTTGTTAGACATTGAAATAGGTAGATTTGTCATAAGTAAATTTCTGTTCAATTATGTGAAATTGGATCATTTCAAGGACACACTAATGTGCCACACATTTCAACTAACATTAACATTACAACTGGATAGAAGTGGGAGTTTCCTTTTAGCCGCCTAATTATGTACATCTTAATAATAAAAGTAGGGGTGTCAGGCGATAACTAAAAAAAAAAAATCGTAATTAGTCACATTACTTCAATTTTCTGTTCTAAATGTACAATAAAATGTTTTTTCCCCCTGAGTTTTCATACTCTTGTTAACATAAGGGGGAAATATGTTACACTAATAGAACTATGGCTGCATCTTTTAGTCATTGATACAGTCATTTCATAATAGTTAAAAAAAATTGAGTTAAAATGTACTGTACTGTAAAAAACAAGTGATATTGATTTGTGCTCGGGTCATTTTTCTGGCACTAGTTGGCATAATTGCATTTGTAAGACATTGGCGAAAACTCATAAAAATAAGAGCTATCTAATCTTTAACATGAAGTAACTTGTGAAATTCTGCACATTTTTAAAATTGTAAAATACAACTTGACCCCAGTCTCCACAAATATAAGCATTATTATTCAATTTCTTACTGCTAAATTTTGACGTGGACGTGTCTGCTGCGTTGCAACTGGTATTCCCCAAGTAAAGGCAGTCAGTAATCGCGCGTCGTGTTGAAGGAACTTTAAATTAACTCAAAACAGGGTTATTATAGTTTTGGAATTGTTCCTTTTAGTTAAGTTTTTATTTTGTTTTGAGTTTTGTTTTTTAAATTTTGTTAATTTTAATTAGTTTTCAGGGTGGTTCTGATAGTTTTTATTAGTTTTAGTTATTTCATAAATGCTTAGTTTTAGTTAGTTTCAGTATAAGTTGTATTGCTGGTGTGCGCAATATTTAAAAAACACAATGGGAGTAACGTCATCTGAAGGTGCTTTTCTATTGGCTGCTGTTAGATGGTGTTACTTTTGTGTGACACACTTTCAAATGTCCTTATTCCGGTTAATATCAAAATAAATCATCCCCAAAGGCTCATGCATTAAATTGATTACCAAAGACTAAAACGAAGGACATTTTTGCTATAATTATAGTTAGTTTTGTAAACATAAAATGTAGTTTCAGTTAGTTTTCATTTTTTACAAAGCATTTTCGTTTTTATTCTATTTCGTTAACGAAATAGTTTTTTTAATTTTAGTTTTTTCGTTAGTTTTAGTTAAATAAAAGTACCGGTAATACTTTTCTGACTGCCCATCAAATTTGTGTTTGTCTGTTAAATAAGTGTTCTTGAACTGGTTCTCATTCAACTGTGCTGGTGTACCGAATGCGGTGTCCAGTCAGGGTACAAACAGACAAGACAAAAGCTACTTTGCCAGCTTAATTACACAGGGCGTAGAATAATAGGTTTCAGCATCATTCACATTACATAACCATTACGTCTTTCGCGCCACCTGCCTCGAGTCACACACACACCTTTGTATCAGGATTAGTGTGCCCATCTATAAGGGCTCTAGTGTGTTAGCATATAGAGTCAAATTCTCACAAACAGTTTAGAATGACATGAAGAAGACAGCTCAGGGCTTAAGAGTGGAAGAACAGGGTTTGAAGTGTATGTTGATGGCTGTTGAGAGTGCTTTGTGCGTGTGTGTGAGTGTGTACCTGCAGCCCAACGTGGTCTGTAGGAGGGTTGTGATCCCTACACAAAAGAAAATGGTCCCAATGAGCTGGCTTGTGGCCCACTGGTCATAACCGACGCACATGGCTTCGGCGAGGAGGAATGGCACTGCTATAGTTCCACTGAAACATGTCAAATAGTGCTGCAAAAACAACATGGGCAATCTAGTTAGACGTGACATGACATTTTTTCGACAATTTTCCCACCGAGATTTAAGGTTAATCACACACTGGTCACTTTATGAGGTTAATCTACAATTGTGTTTTCTACTTTTTTTTTTAGCCAAGGCACATATTTTACTCTAGAAAAATATCACAGTAAAATCATATAGTACATACTAAAATAAAGACAATCTTGTTTTTGGGCCTGTTTTTGTTGAAAATGAGGCTATGAATCATTTAATGTCAGAATAATAGGTGGATAACACAGGTTAACTGTATCGTCTGCTATTTAGTGGAAGAGTATTTAACCGTATAAATCACTGGCACACATATGAACAAAGATGCATCACGTCTAGTAAATAAATAACTTTCTGGCCAGTTGGGTGGAATTTGATTCTTTTCTGTGGTATTCCTGATAAACTCATATAATACACTAATATGCCACCACACAGTGGTTACTGTATCATTGAGCTAACTACGCAAAGTTCACACAAAATCCAATACAAGAGCCTTTGACATTAACCAATAGGTATTTATTTCACCTTCTTTTTTTTTTTTTAGAAACCGCTCAGAGTGATAGAATATCCTACTTTAACCTCTCAAGTGTGACAACTGCGCTCTAGTGTGCATGTTTTTTTAAATTAATTAATTTTCGGAGAAGGTTCCTGTTTACACATGCATAATTCAAAAATAATCCACGGTAACCAATGGCTACCTGTTTGCAAACAATATTATGACTTTCATTAGAGCCACATTGACAAATATTCGGCTACTAAAAATAGACATTTACCTGCAGGCCTAAAAACACACACAGGTACCAAGGTGGCGTGTCTTCTATGATATATATCATGTCCATCCTCCTCGGGTCAGCGCTGTCTGAGCTGTCCAACGTCTCTGACATTGAGCTCTTCATACACACACAAATACACACCAATAAGATACAGTAATGGACCTCTTGATTGGGAAAGTAAACTCTCAAGTGCTAAAGGGTTAAAAAGAAAAAATCCTCAGAAATGAAAGTCACAGTGACAACATGGAAAGTGTGTATTAGAAAGAGGGGCGGGGTATAATTTGAAGTGGAGGCATTGTTTTGGCTAGGATGAAGCAGATACTATGTCAAACTGGACTGGATGAACTAAATACAAGGAAATAAAAGGATCAAGGAGAAATGCTGATATACTGCTAGAAGATCAGAGACAGACAGGGCAGAACAAATAACATGCATAAACAGTAAACATGAACACACACAATATTGTAGACTAAGTGATTACATATCAGTCTAAACTCCATCTCCACATAATGCAAGATCACCTTCCATGCACGGATGCTTATTTGTCTGTCAAGCAGCATAATCTCACACCGTACTGGTTCTGGAGCCAGAAACGGATACAGATCCATATTAAACTTCACTTCATTTTGGCTCTAATCATAATTGCAATTTTCACTAATGTATTGATATCACAGCCAATCTCAGCTTTGGAAGAGGTCCGATCACAGCACTTTGTATTTGGGTCAACTGTTCATGCTGAAACTAGACTGCAGATGATTATTAGTGCATCACTATTACATCAGCGCTTGTAACATGTGACTGCCAGTCATCTTGATGACAGTCGCAAAACAAGTCATTGCTGCATTCCTTTGCGGTTACCTTTTCTGCTCGTTGAACATCTTTTGTGTAGATGGCCATCAGCTCAGTGTTCTCTGTATCCTGGTCCCCACTGGCTCCGCCCACTCCATTAACTACAACCTAACCACAAAGCAAAACACATTCAAATGTGTGTGTACTTGCAAAACAGTTTAAGCACTGTACAAATGCACCTCTAATGGAATACATGACCAATCAATTCACATTTTTCTTGAATTCTACTAGCGCAGAGGTGAACACATTTTTGTGCTCTTAAGGGGTATGTTTTATTTTTAAGCAGACAGATGGGAAAGTTTTTTTGTAGAGAAAATATTAACCAAATATTATCATTTGCTTATGTATACTGTTAATTTTACTAATAGGTTTAATTAACTATTTATAATACATAAATTGTTTCATTACATTAATGAGTAATTTAAAAAATAAAAAATTTATTTGAATTAGGGCTGACTATTAAAAAAAGAAAAGAGAAAAAGATAACTGCAATCTGTTCCCTCAATATTGCAATTTACATGCACACGCAAATAAAGCCTAACGACCAACCAAAACGAAGCACGTGATTTGAATTACCGGTAACTGGAATTAATTAAAACTATGTATTTTAAAAAAAAGAAGGCCTGAAACATTAATGCAACCAACATTACAGGACTCTTGATAATGTAAATGCATACTTTACATAGCCTGTGTGACTTGTTTAAGGAGTAACATCATTTGAATGTAATGGGTTTCCCCCCCCCCCCCCCCTATCTTATCTACCTATCCATCTTATGGACCGTTTCGTAGCCCTAACTTTCTATCTTGTAAGGAAGTAACACCTGGAAGCTTCAGTGTCACGAGGGGAGCAAAACAACCAAGGAGGAAGCTCCAAATGTGTCTCATTTCCTTCCCCTTTGTGTTTATAGTTTTCTGTGATCACCAACAGCACATCACCAGAGAGGCCTTGTGGTGAAAAGAAAATCAGCAGGATTCATGGCCGCTTATGTTATCAGGAAGCAATATTGAAATACTGACTTAGAGCTGGAGGAAGGTCAGCAAATATTTGTTGGGAGAACACAGAACTCATGTATTTAGTCATGTGAACGTACACGTGTTTGGAATGCAAATGTCACGCCTGATCGAAGTAGGGCTTAGAATGGGTGCTATCAATGTTTCACAAGCATTTAGGCAAAATGTTGACACAGAAATCCATACCACCCAAGCTTAAAATGCATTTCCACCACTGCGGTCAACATACATGGGAAGGGAATATCATGAAAAACATAAGAGAATCTCTGTTATACATATGTGGACAAAGTATTCGTGCACCTCTGCTAATGGAAGAAAACCTCCCAATGGTCACTGAAATCATTTGAAACTGACAAAAGTAATAATAAAGGGAAAAAAAGTTAAAAAGTACAGTAATTTCTGGACTACAAGGCGCACCTGACTATAAGCCGTGCTAGCTAAATTTGGGGAAAACTCGAGTATGTTACACATATAAGCCGCACCAGACTGTAAACCGCAGGTGATTTTAATGTTATTGAGAGAGCTCAGTATTGTTCATTCGGTAATCTTACAGATTCGTGTTTTTAATGCTACCGCACCGGGTTCCCGCTACTTTCTTTGCCTACTGTATTTGGGCTCACTTGGTTTGGTTTGCTCTGTCTGACGCTCTTGCGCTTTCTTTAAAGTGCGCCCCCGAGTGTTCTGATAGATAAGCCGAACCTTTGTATTAGCCGCAGGGTCGAATGCAAGTGAAAAAAGTAGCGGTTTATAGCCCAGAAATTACTGTAATCATATGGCTGAATGTTATGTTTCATTTCACAAATATGTCCTTTTGCTTTTACTATATGTGTTTACCAATGAATTAAAAAGACAAAAACACACGCATGTACCGGAATGGGGTAGAAGTCGGCTCCATGTTTGTTCTCCTCTTCGTATTTGCCTCCCTCGCTCCCACTGTCCACGGCCTTGGAGGTGGTGTTCTTGCCCACGCCCATTCCTGTTTTGCGGTGGTCTACCCACTCGTCCGCTTCGTCACCTTTGTCTCGCTCCGGTGTCAGTACTGCAGATGAGTCCTTCAGTCCGATTACATCATCCAGGGACGATTTATCTGCTTAGAAAACAAATGAGAGATGGGCGGAGAGATTCATTTCAGATTTAAATTAATTAAAATTCACATCAGATAACCTGAGAAGGAAGATGCCTGGCTGCATTCATTTGAGATCTGCTGTTGAATAGTTTTTCTTTTTTTTCCGCTCATAGCGTATCAGTCCACCACAATTACTTTTCATCTATTAAAAACAGATGAACAGAACAGCAGCTGATCCAACACAACTGTTTGGATTGTAAATTATGCATGAGCAGTTGTGGGAGAAAATAAGTTGTTGGAGGGATTTCACTGGCAGGCACCAGGAGGAGAAGTGAGAGAAAGGATGCAAAGTGTGTAAACAGTTTGGAAAGACAGCGACAATGTGAGTGGGAGAGATGAGGAAGGCAAAAGATAGCTGATGGCGTACGCTATCTAATTTGTAATGGTTCAGATGTCATGGCAACTGTTTGGGTAAAATGAGGCCTTGAGCTCTGTCAGTCTGTACAGTGCACGTCCTTTGGCCCACACTGGTGAAGGCTTCCACTCTGAGCCATAGACTCTCATTGGATTCACTGACAACTGGATCCAGTGTGGTATCGTGAATGTTGCCAGAATTTGTCTGCTGGATGCAGTCGCTCTTGCATAACCGTGTAAAAATGTTTTCTTTTGAACTTGTATTCCCAGCATTTTGGATGAAATTATTTATTGAAAAATACCACATTTGAATAAGACACTTTGATCTGAAAAACAATTTTCCTATTAAAACAAGCCAGAGAAAAAATTCTCTAATACATTCTAATAATGTTACAGACCTAAATACAAGACTATTAAATTAAAGTCCAATGGACTGCAGCAACTTGAGGAAAACATAACACATTAACTGACAGTCTGAGGGTCGCTGCAAAAAAACAAGATCCTGAAAATCAGATACTAAAATTGTTTACACACTATTTCCAAATGTTATGTTAGACCAAGGATCAGCACAGTGCATACATTTTAATTTAATTTGCGTCAGAAGTAAGTAAGTGGTTTTGGGGGCTGGAACGGATTAATCACATTTCCATTAATTTCAATAGGAAACAATGTTGAAAATGTTGGATTGTGCGTATTGCATTTAAAAAAATGTTTTGAATGAATGTACGGTAATTTCCAGACTACATGTTGTAACAAGGGATATCTAAACATCAAGGTGTTGAATGTGATTTTTTTTGTTTGTTTTTTTACTTTTCATTAACACACACGTAAACCATCCTTCACAAGCACGTTTTGTCTCTTTACTTGTGTGTGGTTCTCCAGTTGGTTGGTCAAAAACTTAAGTATTATCCACATAGAAGTTTGATAGATTGGGATTTCTTGTGTTCAACTTCAGACTCATATTTTTTTATGTAAAGAGAAGTTCTCTCAGGCTGCGTTCACACTGCAGCTCAATTCCGATTTTTTCACAAGTATCAGATTTTCTCATGCAGTGTGAACGGTACAATTCCGATTTTTTTCACACCCGACCTGGGTCTCTTTCGTATGTGGATATAAATCGGATATGTATACGATACGTCTGTACTGTGAACGCTCATCCGCACGCATCCGATTAATACGTCATCAAAAGCCTGATATGCGCTCTGCGCGGGCGGGAGAGAGTGCTTGGAAGGCAGACTACTGACACGTCCGTGAATATATACAAAGCTGTTTTGAGTAACAGTGTTAAATTTTTATTTGGCTTTAATTTAATCACACTTGAAACATGAAGCATAAAGTTGACATGTGTGGCGATAGTAGAAATTCAGCCTTGCAGACGGTTCATCGCGAACGGCGATGACACGACGTCATCTTCGGTAGACTTCTCAATGAAATGAGGTAGAGGAGTGTCCCCTCATTTCCTCCTAATTACTTCTTTCAACCTTGCTATTCTGGCGACATGAGATGAAAAAATAAGTCAGACGGATTTCTGTTGCTGTTTGTTAACTGCACATTCAAAACAGACGAACGAGGAAGCCGATGACAGCAGCCAACCAGGAGCGAGCGTGAAAACAGTCCACCAACGAGGAGCGTGGGCATTCGCACAGCTGAATTTGCATAATGTATGCAGACAAGACACATGAATCGAACTCCTAACACGTTCGTGAAACGAGTCCACCAATCTGTAGCGTGTGTTGGCACAGTTAAATTTGCTGCTAAAAGTCGCTTGCCTCGGCAGCTTGGCTGGAGGTGAAACGTTTCGAGTCGGGTTACTTCCGTGAACACCGCAATGTGACATCGTTGTTTTGGGTGTACGTCACTCGACGTGTGCTTTTTGCGCATGCGAGTCGAATCACGGGCGCGTTGCGTTCACATTAGATGTCGCATTAGTTTTTGTAATGTCAACGGTACATAAAAAGATCGGATTCAACAAATTGGGCATCACGCCCCGGCAGTGTGAACGTAGCCTTTTACTCCGGAAAAAAAAATACTACAAAAATGCATCTAGGTATTTTTCATGTAAACAAACTGCACTGACCATAGTCACCCTAATTCATTGTGAACTTTGCCTCTCGGCTTGCTGTGTGAAAATATTGGGATAGGTGAAATACCTAGTTGACACATCCCATCACTCCTGTCAATCTGCACGGCTGGGAGCATCTGTGTAGGGGGCGAGAGAGGGAGATGGAGAGAAAGAAAGAGTGAGTGCAGGAGAGGAGAGAGAGAGCCTAAGGAAGTGGAAAGAGAAGTAGAGGGTGAGGCAGAAGGGATGGGTCAAACACAGGAAGGAGCAGGGAGGTGAAACACAAGTTAATTGGACACACATGATTATTCAAAGCAAAAATAATTATAAATTGATTATTCTTAATGATTGTTTTTTTTCTGCCCAATATGTTTATAGACTAACAAGGGTTGAAGTGTTTTATCCATGCAACATACTGTAGCTCTGAAGAACCAAGCAGAGCCAAAAGTGGGACGAGTGACTGGATTTGGCATACGTCATAAATCGAACACCCAAAAGATTACGTATAGAAGTAAAAAAACAAAACAATCATGTATGGGGGGTTTTCAGTACAAAAACTAACTTAATATTAAAACTCATTCACTGCCATAAATTCATTTGAACTATTTCTATTAGTTTAACGTTTTTTCTTTTAATTTTATTAACAAGAGTAAGAAAACCTAGAACAGATATTAAATTTGTGATTAATCGTGAATGACTAGTGAAGTCATGTGATTAATTACAATTAAACATTTTAATCACCTGATGCCCCTAATTTTTAATAATCTTTCATTCTTAAAAAAAAAAAAAAAAGATTAAAGAAAATAAAAGATTATTAAAAATTAGGGACGTAATTAATCGCATGACTTCACTAGTTAACTCACGATTAATCACAAATTTTATATCTGTTTAAAATGTGCAATTTTTTGTTTTAGGTTTTCATACTCTTTTTAACAAAAGTAAAAAAATAAAAATAAATGAGAAATAGTAAAAAAATATATATATATTTATGTCTATAGCCGTGAATGAGTTAAAATTTTGACATTTTAAGGGATTTACACCTTGTTCAAGCCATCACTATACTCGAGCAGAGCAATGTTGAAGCTCGCCTGAAAAATAAACGTAAATTTTCTTTTTTATTAAATTCAAATCGACCACTCATAAGTCAATGTGCCACCACTGTATTATTTTTCAAAATATTTCTTTGCCATGAAATGATAGCTTTAAAACTCATACCATACATTTTATTTCCCACCTATTCTCATTTGTAAGGTATAAATCGAGTCGATCCAGTTGGGCATTGTTACTAAGAGGCTAGAACCTGGGACGCAGGTGTCAACATCTTAACAAGACACTTTGAATATGACATTGATATGGATTCTTGCAATATTATGCAACTAAGGTAGATAACAAAGACGAGTTATTTAGGCCTGGTGAGGACAGCGCATGTGGCACAGAACCATGGCACGGTCGAGTTGTTTGACAGAGTATCCCAGCAGCCTCTAAGTCCATTTGGATCTGCCCAGGCATGTGCAAACACCACAAATCCTCTTCCGCCAGATAGAATCACTTTCATGCTTGTGCGTGCGATGGGGTGGTAGTTGGCAGGAAACGCATCCATGCAAGAGACACGTAGCACAAAAACAGGCAACTTGTGGTGAGGTCAACCGAAACAGAGTGAAATATTTTACTGTGTAACAAGGGCCCCACTGATGGCATATTGTTGTGAAGTGCATTCATAAAAGTACGTCAATGGGATCATCTGAAAGGACAGGTTGACACTCGTCGTCTCTACCTGGGTGTGTAACCAATTAAGAGAATGGATGCTGAATCATGAGTCATACACGTGCATGAAAGTGTTGTGTGGTAACAGCATCTTCTGATTCAGCCACCATGTACAAAGCGCAACATTGGCTACGCATTGGTTCCTCTCTTTTGGTAGCCTGGAGCATGCTCGATCTTTTTTTTTGCCTCTTCTTGTTGTGGCAGCTGGTCCACAACAGTTGTCAATCATTGTTAAAGTGTGGGGTTTGTCGCTTACATTTAGTGGCCGACGCGTTTTCAAAATGGCCTTGCTAACGCCCATTTTGGGATGCCTGACGTCAACGTCCGGATCTGTATTAGGCCCATGTATTTAAAAAACAAAACAATACAAAAAACTAAATCATGATCTGCCAGAACTTAAATGAATATGGCTACCTGGTGAGGCAGCCCGTTTAATTACATAAAACGGCCACTATGTGTCTTTGTTTCACATTCAAAAAGACGCAAGCCAATACAAACAAACAACGATCTGCTCCAGGCAAGGATAATGTGATTTAACTTGGGAGGGGTAGAAGTGTTTTTAAATTAATTATTTGTCAGAGAGCAGAGAAAATATTTCAGTATTGTTGGGCTTTCAATTTGTATGTGTTACTACCGTGTTTACAGCAAAGCAACAGATGCTTAACGGTTTAAAACAGGAGTGTCAAACTCATATTAGCTCAGGGGCCACATGGAGAAAGCAGATTAAATGTGGCTGATAAAAGCCCTCACTGCATTAAGAAGCCAAATGGTGAGTAAACCGATGACCCCCATGACATACCAAGCTTTGAGTTGGCATGTATGAAGTTAACATGCACGTCTTCATTCCGCTTGTGTGAAGGAGAACAATTTGCTGACGTCGTCCCCGTAAAGTGCACTCGTCCCTTTGTCGCTCTAAAGCAGCCAGATAAAATGTCCAGATACTGCAATTATCCAGTTATTGTTTAAGTGCCCCATCTTAAAACCACTTTCCTGTTTATGTTATTGGAACCAACAAGGAAATAGAGCAATCAATGTGTTTTTTTTTTGTGTTTTTTTTAACTGTGCCAACCATCAACTGATGGACTAGATAGACCAGCGGTAGGCCGCTGTCCAGCATTTTTTCCATGTCTCCCTCCTCCAACACAGCTGACTCATATTATCAGCTCATCATCAAGCTTGGTAAAAGCCTGATAACGATCCTGTTCATCAAATCAGCTGTGTTGGTGGAGGGAGACATGGAAGACAGGCAGGACAGTGGCTCTCAAGGACCAGGGTTTGGTCTGGACTATAAGCCGCTACTTTTTTCACTTGCATTCGACCCTGCAGCTAACACAAAGGTGCGCGGCTTATCCATCAGATCACAATGGGACGCACTACAAAGGAAGCGCAAGGCAGAGCAAAACAAGCCAAGTGAGCCTAAATACAGTAGGAGAGAGAGACAATTTGCACCCTCATTATGGAAAAGAAAGTAGCGGGAACCCGGTGCAGTATCATTAAAACATCTGCGGCTTATAGTCGGGTGTGGCTTCTATGTGTAACAAACTAGAGTATTCCCCAAATTTAGCTAGCACGGCTAATAGTCAGGTGCGCCTTGTAGTCCAGAAATGACTGTAGTTCTATCAAGTAGACAATGATTCACTTTGACTTATTGAAAACAAATGAAGCATATAAAGTTTTGTTTACTGGTACTCTTCCAAACTAAGAGTTCAACTGCAAAACTGCTTTGACTTCAATAATTTTAGCTTTTATATTCTAATGACTCATGCACATCATTAGTGTTGTGTGGGATTTTTGCGACTGACTTTAAAAGAGACACATGGATTAAAAAAAAAAGTTCATAGGTAGAATGAGGGATGGGCATTTGGCTCCAGTAAGTATCATACAATGGAGAAATTAGAATGGAGAAGACTATGCTTTTTTTAGTCCCACAACAGGGTAATCCCAGGTGTACAGCAAAATTGACAGACATACTCAAAATGAATGAGTAAATAAAGTGTGGCAACCATAGTACATGAAAATCAATGATCAAATATTAATCATCAGTAATGTTTCAAGTCTTCATTGTGCAGTTAACCCATCAGCAGGCCACTCTTTGCGAAATGGATGATGGCACTACTGAGCCCTAGAATGTCCTCTCGGGGGCTTCTTGCAAAACCAAAATGATACGAGTCTCATCTGGAGATAATCTGCCATCTTTTGTGATTTGTGTTTTATATTTAAATCATCGACTTCTGCAGTTGTTGTTAAAGGGCTGACTAAATAAAGTTGAGTTGGGACGGAGAAAGCAAAGCTGTGAAAGACGGATTTAGATCGGTGATACAAAGATGCTCAACCTTTGAATATTCTTCTACTCTGTTCTCACAGCAACACCCGTCCCCACACAGCATGCTCCCAGCCACAAATAACGAGCAATGAAAGCTTGGACACCTTTCTCACACACAGGCCCAGCGGCCCATAATGTAACTGTACACTCTGCATATAGGTTGGTCGAACTGGACCACCTGACATTCTCTCGCCTTTAACTTCCCACAGAGCGCAGCAGGCACATTTAAGACCAAAAGGTGTTCGTTGTTGCTTCAAGTAGATACAATCTTTTAAGCCACAGCCAGACACTGGCCAGCATAGAATTCTCCCTCAGGCCCACAATGGTTTCATAACACAATTACTTTTTTTCCCCACCTTTGAGGTGCAGTTTTGCTAATCAATGAGTTAATTTGGAGGAGCAAATTGTTTTTTTGCAGATCAATAAAAAAAATCCGGCAATATTTCGCGATATTACAGCACGCAATTCTCGAATCGATTCAATTAATTCCTAATCTATTTTTAAACATACATTTTTTATGGAAATATTCAACAATACATCTTACTTAGGGTTAGGATTCACACATTAAGCATAGAAGAATTTTATATGAATGGAACATTAAGCCTTAATATTTTATTTCAGGACTGCAACCTGTTTGTTAAATGCAGTGGCTCAGTTATAAGCCTGAATTTTCAGATGAATAAATATATATATATATATATATAATGTAAATATATACAGACATAATGCTATACAGATACATATACGTAAGAGATTACCAAGAAAATCCAAATGATTTCCCATTATCTACTTGCACTTTAAATTAAAATACACACACGTAACTTATTCATGACCAAGTCTCAACCCACAGAAAAGGCACACAAAGTTTAAATGAAACAGGTTTACATTGTTGTGTGGGTGGGGGAACACAGCAGACCAAACTAAATAGCAGAAGATAATGGGTCTCTGTAGAAAGATGATACGGAGGACATTCTCCAGACAAGTTCAAGAGAAGCCATTAAGGAGCGAAAAAGGAAATAAATGAATGCCTTTGGCTTTGAACAGGCAACAAGGTTACCCTAAGCAACATGGAAACATGATGAGCAGTTAATTCCAAAGATGATGCACTTGTTTGAAAGGACAATGAAATCCTTTGGGTGGCGTATTACGCGCATTGCGTTGGCAACCAGGTAAACAGAATGGAATGGAACGTTATAGAACTGTCGAAAAAAGAAATCATTGCCTTTAAATGTATTAAAACTCGGAATCTATCATAAAATGTGCTTTGAGTGCTACAATATTTATTTAACATTTCAGATTTTTTTGTAATAATTTAAAATTATTTTACAACAAACTCGATTGAGAAATTGAGATAAAAGCATGTTTAAAGAAGAATTGTGGAATTGGAAAGCCTGATATTCACATGGCCTGATCGCAAAAAGGCCCATTTCCAGTGGAATGGAAATATCCTGAGCAACTTAATTAGGGAAGATCTTTGCTTCGCCTTCCACCTGTCCATCCATCACAACAAGCGATGAAACTTTTATGAGTCTGCAATGTGGCAGACTGACAGTTCCGTGGAGAGGCCATGTAGCATATACGTAAGCGTCTGCACAAAAGTCTCAACTGTGGCTTGACATCAAACTGCTACATTTTCATAGAATATAAAAAAATAAATCACACTCACCTGCTACGATGTAAAGATGCCAGAAGGGGAATATATAACAGGATTAACTTTAGAATTTTAAAGTTAATGTCTCTGAACAATTACGCTATTAGTAATTAAAATAGTGGTTGATTAAGTTGATTAATTTTCACACTTCTACAACAGGCTAATGAATTAGCGTTGACGTTGCAGTGTGAACCATTAAATAATGACCATGTATAAGAAGTGTAACATAAGTGAAACTTGCATCCCGTTAAATGTTTGTTTTGTGTTTCAGTACATTTGATTAAAAATAATACACATTGTCATCACATATGCAAGATGCAATGGCATTAAGGCAGTAATGGGAGTACTTATATGTACTTGTACTCGGTCTGAAAAAAAACATTGTATATTGGTGCATCCCTAATAAATAGTTGGTGTTTATGTTCCAACTGGAATCTTTTTTCAAAGCTACTTGAGATCTTTTCCATATCGTCTTGCATCATGACCCAAAGTTGAGGTCATCATATGGTAACACTCACCAGGATGCTAAATTCATCTCATTTTTGTGGGGTTTTCATGGCTTTGTCTGAGACATTTGTGCCTGGGAGCCAATATGCTCACACGGGAATAAAGTCTTTGTGTTTGAACTCTTCCACTTCCAGGACATGGATATAAAGCAGCTTAAAATAGCATTAAGAGCATTTAAAGTCAAGCATGGCCTAACACAGAAAAAGCACTAGCATATGCTATGATTAGTTGCCGTTTGCAACAAATCAATAAACGAGCCCCTCGGGTCACTCCAACCCACACGGAGACAAGATTTCAATGCAAATCCGACGAATGCTCATTTGTTGCCCAACGCATTGCACAAGGCCAGATGAGACCAGGCAATATGATTATGTGCCGAGTTATTTAATGGGAACCCGTAGTCAACCAAAAACAAAAGCTGGAGGTGTAATAAATGCTAGTTTCCTTTGCAAGTAGCAAAAATAATATTAACTCATTCACTGCCATTGACGGCTACAGACGTCAAAAATTCATTTGAGCTATTTCTATTAGTTTAACATTTTTTTTCCACTTTTGTCAACAAGAGTATGAAAACGTATAATTTTTTATTGTACATTTAGAAAATATATAAAATCTGTGCTTTAATGTGAGTCAACAAGTAAAATCATGTGATTAATTACGATTGAAAATTTTTAATTGCCTAACGCCCCAAATTTTTTAGAATCTTTTCTTTTCTTTTTAATCATTCACTGCCATTGACAGCTATAAACGTCAACAATTCATGTTAACTATTTCTATTTAACATTTTTTTCCACTTTTGTTAACTCTTTGACCGCCAAAAACGTTTAATAACGTTTAATAACGTTTAGTAAAATCCAAATGAGTGCCGCCAAAGACGTTAAAAGACGTTCACTATGGGTTTTTTTGGAAACGGGTGGAGGAAAGCCTTGGCAAGATGTGCTGAAGGTATCAAGCAGACCGAGTTAGTATAATGACTATTTTTGGGCACTAGATGGCAGCGATGACTCTCTTTGGACAAGATCGGGTAGGAGTCAGTAGAAGACGTGAGGCGGAGCTAGAGTGTTGAGGGGAGAATGGCTGAGGAAGCGAAAATGGCGACCGGTTGCAAGCAGCTCACGCTTGAGCATTTTTTTCAAAGACGAAAAGCAGCGACCAATGCTAAAGAGCACATTGATGATGATGATGGTGACGCCGAAGTTGAAAGCGTTGACGCGACGGCTTCGATCACGTCGTAAAGCCTCACCAGCTAGCGATGCTAACGGCGGAAAACGAGCACTTCTGCACAGGCGGACGTTCAATCGGACGATGAAGAGTACCCCGAGTCCAATGCATATTCATCGGAGGAGCGGGTACAGTCTGATCACGGAGAAGACACTGGTTCTGGATTACGATGCCACCATGAATGGAGTGGATAAGATGGATCAAAACATCTCTTGCCACCCGGTATAGGAACTGAAGGACATGAGGAAGCCAGACGTAACACCACCGTAACGTCAACGTATCATGATCCTGATAGCAGACTTGATGGCAACATGGCCAAACACACACTGCAGTATATACTTGCTATTCCCCGGAAAAAACGGCCGGCAAGAAAGTGTAGTGTCTGCACGCGAAGGGGCAATCGCAGTTGTGCAAATCCTGTTGCGTCTCCTTGCACGCAGGGAAGTGTTACACAAAAAGAAAAACTGTCGTTGAAACATCCACATAATTGTAAATAGTACCACAGTTGCACACATTTGTAAATAGTTTGCCAAATTGTTGTGTCAAATTGTTACACTGTTGAATGTAAATAAACGTATTTTGCTATCAAAAACACTTTTTCATTGTTGGTGGTCGTGTTTTACAGAAGTAAAGCACTGTTTAGATGTTTGTGGCATCATTTATGGAAAAAAAAGGTGTCAAATTCACGAGAGTGCATAAAATAATATTGTTTCACAAAAAACTTGATTCCTCTTTTGGTTCCAAAACAAGAGCATTTGGGTGAAACTAACCTATTTTCTATTGTTGATTACTGAAAAACGGAATAAGGTAGAAACAAACTTTTTTTTTCTGATGAAAGATGAGAGTTCAATCTTTCATTTGGTAGTATCTGTGTTTCCATAGTCCAAACACAAAATAATTCCTAATGGAACAGAAAAGAAAACAAGATGACTTTAGGGAACATTAAGAGCCAAAGTACGTGCAAGCACACACGCCAGCACGTTTGGGCTGTACAGTGGGAGAACACCGAATGAACCTGCACTACAGTATAATCTCAGTCACATGTAGCTGGCGATACAGCAAACACAGCCAGAACTCAATTTTTGCGATTTAAATAAAACCACGTCGTGGCATACTTGGCCGTAGCTGATGCTCATCACAGCTCAGTCTGTTTGTTGAAGCAAAGTGCAGCAAGCAGAAATTAAACTTCAAAAGTGAACAATAAGGTTTTCCAAAGCTAGTCGGTGAATGTGGCATACATGCAGTACTGCATCCAGTTGGAAAGTTCATAGTTCTGGATGATTACAATTTTAATCGATTGTAACTCATTCACGACCATAGACGGCTGTAGACATCAAAAATTAATTTGAACTATTTCTGTTAGTTTAACATTTTTTCCACTTTTGTTAACCAGAGTATTAAAACCTAGAATTTTTTTTCCGTACATTTAGAACAGATTTGAAATTTGAAACATTTGTGATTAACCTGCATGCATGACTTCACTAGTTAACTCAATCAATCAATTTATTTCATTAATTTTTAAAAGAAAAAAAGACAATAAAAAGCAATATTCAAATTCCAAGTAAAGCAAAAGAATGAAAGGGGACAGAAAGAACTTAAATTTGTTTCGTCTGCCCCTGAACAACTACAAAACAAAAAACTCACAATTAATCACAAATTTTGTATCTGTTCTAAATGTACAATAAATATATTTTTTCTAGGTTTTCATACTCATGTTAACAAAAGTGGGAAACATTTTTAAACTAATAGAAATAGTTCAAATGATTTTTTGACGTCTATAGCCGTCAGTGGCAGTGAATGAGTTAAACTTATAAGCTCAACAAACACTTAAAGAAAATTGTATTTATTCAAAAGTATATCACGTGCAAAATGATTAGACAAAAATAATGTATATTGATTTTAAATCAGTATTACTATTGTAAACACATTCTGCCACTTGCGCAAAATAACAACTCACAATACCATAAATCGCTAAAACAGCCGTTAAAAATCCAGAAGAAGAGTGTATTTATTTATTCGCACCTACGGGTGGGCGATATGGGCAGGACGATAATTATACAGAAAAAAAAAATTCTGTGTGCATTCCATTTTATAGCAGGATCTAATTATATAAAATTATTTGTTATGTAGAAATCTAGTTTGAATCAAAGGACGGCTGTGGGGGGGGGGGGGAAAGATGGCTAACTTGGTTAGGTCGACCACAAAACTTGCTCAACACAAAAACTCTGCCTCAAAACTATAATTAACCATTTTAAAACCATATTTTCGGTACCTGGAACCAACGTTTGACCACTTCTGTGTTTCTACAATAATATTTGTTGCTGCGGAGTGCTGCTCTTTTTCCGGCAATAAATGTCCATTGAGATGAAGATGCCTAGGGTTTGAGGTTCCTTTGAAGTGAAAAAGGACCAAATAATGTTTTATGTAATTATTGCAGAGCATAGCTGGCAGAAATTGGAGACTTGAATACACTAACACAGCAAAGTGATATCAACTATTAAGGGGATGGGCTTGTCCTGCACGAGGTCACGTGGCATGATGAAATCTACTGAAACTGAAAAACTTATGCAAAGTAGACAATGTAAATGATCCAGTGTGGTGATGTGTGTGCACAGGTTTTATTTATTTATTCACTTCTTTTTTTACTATCACCACTGAGGCAAATAAAGTGTTCATTTTCATAGTGTGTGCGTGTGGTTTTTTTGTGTGATTTTTCCACATTAGCTGCAGCGAGGCCCTGATGTGCTGGCTGTCAAGTTCATTATGTTGACAGCAAATAAACTCAACTTTTATGCTTGACAGAAGAACGAAACTAAAAGTCGGATGAGAAGTTGGTGGCACTGATGTACCATTTTAGTTTTGAGATCAGCCCTGTTTGGTCCGCACACAGTTATTGGGGACAGTGTGGCATTCACCCACAGGCTGGAAGTTTAACAGTCGTACAGATCATGCATATGTATTAGTATTCGATCCGGCGTAAAAACAATATTTTGTGGGCTTCAGATCAGTCAAAATTCTCTTAAATGGGTGTCACTCATTTCTGATAATGGCTGGCAGTGAACAAGTTAAATACACAAGGCTTAATCTTTGTTTTACCAATATGTTTAATTAACAATTAACTTTAACCGGCAGTACCATTAAACAGCTTGAAGACTTGCCAAAGTGCTGTCATCGCGAAGTGAGTCGAGTTTACTGCCACAACACAGCCCTCATATCACAAATTTGAGCTCACAAGTCAAAGCAAACAATCGTACGTATATAACGGCTCGCAGTTGGGTCACTCGTATCTCAAATCACCACTTTAATGAACCGAGCATGCATGTTTTTGGAGTCCGCCAGGAAGAACACGGCAGCTTCACACACAAGAATGCTGTCACACAGATTCCAACGGCAAAACTTTGAACTGTGAGACGTTAAGTTCATGATCCCGAGGTTCCACTGTACATACCCCGAGGTGGCGCAATGTCTCGAAAAACGCCAGTTGACACAACGGTCATAACCAGCTGTGACGTAGCTGACTTCATTTAAACCGCTTAAAACATGGTGACTTTTGATCAGAAAGGGAGAAGAATGCTTAAATTGGGCCCAATTATCGGTGCGTGTGTAAGCCGCTTAGAAAGAAAATGTGAATAAATGGCATAACTTCTGTTACAACTCTGAAGCACTCATTTTGCAAGATCACTATCATGGTTCATCTGAACTGCGACTCGCAGATAAACGTAGGTCATTGCAGACAATAGCGTAAACGGATTAATGTGTAATGCAAATGTAGTGAATGATCTCACCGCTCCAGAAACCCGATGACCTCTTTTTCTTTTTTTTTTCAAACCGTCTTAGAATTACCTTTGAATCCAAGAGGCTGTAAAGAAGGCCTCCTGAAAATCCAATAAAACACACTAGCAAACACACACCTGGCAAATGTGGTTTAAGAATGTCCTTCTTGAGCAGGTGCAAAAGCCTCATCAACTGCCCTTAATTGTGAAAAAAGGGTAAAAGCGCCATAATTACAAGGTGGCTTTCATCCTTCACACAACTAATGTCAATTATAGTGGAAAAGGAATAGGATATATCGTAAAAAGTCTACAAACCAGTGTTCAAATAACAGGTTTTTGTGGTGACACCAAGATAAAACATTTCAACAACACCTTTTCCACCATTGTGAGCAATAACCTGTTTAAACTCTTCAGTATTTTGCTTGACAGCTGAAGATGAAGAAGAACTTTGCCTTTCAGCGTGAGAATGACCTGAAGTCAGGGCCAGACTTAAACAAAATAATAAAACAAAAATCTCATCAATAGCGGTGCACAAACGACAAGTACGGCTCATTTGTGTGTCTTCCCTGACGATGCATTTAACTAATATTATTAAGAGAATCAATTCAAAAGAGCTGGAGTTGGCTTCAGGGATGTTTAAAAAGAATTGTTGATTTTTAAATACAGCATCATATTTAGGGGTGTGCCAAAAAAAAAAAATCAATTCTCATAAGAATCGCGATTCTCATTTAGTACGATTCAGAATCGATTTTAAATGTCCCAAAATCCATTTTATATTGTCTTGCCTTTGTCTGTGTGTGCCTTTATTTGGAGTGCTGTTCATGTTGTACCCGATTTGGCCACTTGGGGGCAGTGTGGTTCCACGCAGTCTAATACACTGTTAAGTTGTAGCCACATTAGAGAGTAGAAGGAAAAAGTCACGATCAAGTTATTCCAATAAAAGTTGTTTTTTTTGCAGTGTGGAGTCGTTCTTTTGAGTGATAAAAGTGTCGCGAGTAGCGCGTTAGTTAGCATTAGCGAGTCAGACTGGAGTAGATCATTACAATTCCTTGCACATCTATAGATTGAAGCAAAAATCATTGTCAATCAAATCGAGTCTGAATCGAAAATCGAGTCTGAATCGAAAATCGAGTCTGAATCGAAAATCGATTCTGAATCAAATCGCTGGCCCAAAAATCGGAATTGCATCGAGAGACATTCAAAAATTCTCACCCCTAATCATATTGCAATTTTCCACTGTTCTAAAATAATGGCCCAAGCCATTTCCCCCCAGTTTTTCATAATCCACAAAAACAGGACCTGACGCTGATATAATATTTGACTTATTAATAAGTTCATTTCAAGGAGTATCATTGAATAATTTGTTTGACTAATGTAGCCAATTTTTAGCATTCTGAAATGTTTATGGCAAAAAAATTATTTCATTATCTTAAAAATAGGGTCTCAGATGCAAAAGCAACTATGTCTTGGCACTCACTACCTTTCTTATTTAATGTGGGTCTATATTTTTCCTAAGAAATTTCACCAAATAAATATTTCATTATTATATTTTTTAAAACATAAAAAAAATGACTGGTGCATGTGTACGAGTAAATGAAAAATGTAATCGCATGCCTGATCACAAATTTTAGTGGCAAAATATCATCATTTAGTGGCAGTCTGGAGCCAGCATCGAGTAGACAAAGTTTGGAAGTTCTTGCCCCTGGTTGTTGTTTTTACAAAAACCTGGCATTTGCACGGGGGGGGTGTAGACTTTTTCTATCCACTGTAGCTCTTAGAATGTGTTGGCAGGAAGGCACACGAGCACACACACACACACACACACACACATCTGCTTGGCTCCGTTTCCAGGACAACCTCATCACCAGAAGCCAATAAAGCCTCACGGTCAAATAAGCTCCGGCGTTGACACAGATAGTGTCATAGTGGGTGCGTTACAGCTCTAGCTGTTACTAATGCAGATAATACAGTTGATGCTTGGCTCTGATGCACAAATCAGACAGAGGAAAGGGATGTGTAATGACGACAGCAAACGGCGGCGAGAAAAAAAAAATACTGTCCAGTGAATGCGTATCGCTCTGTGGGGATTTCTTGTAAAAGAGATGAAATTGGTTGAGCTCAAGGATGACAAATTGGGCCTATCACTGTCACACTGCATCACCCACGATCACACCGACCCACGGACACCAACCTGGAAGGTGTATTTTTAGAGCCTCGGGCAACCCACGTTGTGTAGTTTAGTTTCTATACATCCTAAACGCCAGCGTAGTTGCGATAATAAAGAAATGTGATTCAAGCGGTTGTTCACTCACCTGCGAAGAAAGAGAAGACGAAGCCCACTTCGCTGCTCGGCTACGTCCGCTAACCGCGCGGAAAAAAGCGGGTTGAATGGAGGAAGGCAGTCGGCGGAGGGAGGCAGTCGGCGGAAGGCGACGGGCTTTAGCTTGAAGCCGGAGGGAAGCTTGCACGCGACGAACAAAGCGGACCGGCGAGAGTGGTTTAGAACCCGGTCAAGACAGAAGGAAGGCTCCCTCCCTCTCCACGACAGACAGTTATGAGAACCGCTGGCCGCGGAGGGATTTTATGTCTTTCATAAAACCACGGGGTTGATGTCAGGCTTCGCGCATGCGCAGAACGGTTGTGACGTCAAGCACCTGCCTCTCGCAGTCTCGGCCAATCAGAGTCGGAGCATCGATGACGGACTACCTTCGCTGTGCAAGCGAATGTTGTAACGTACAATACAAGACAATACACATATGACTTTATATAAGAAACAATTCACAACAGAGTATATTTACATGCTTGCCTTTTTTATTTCATTTTTTTATTTAATTACCATTTTTATTTTGATGAGAGCGTCATACTGCCTTCTAGTGTCGACTGTTTGCACTTTCCAATACGTTGCATAATGACAACACTGCAGTGTTTCCTAACCTTTCCTGTGCAAACACACCCATTCTCACGGCACACCACCAAACAAAGATGTCACACGAGTTATAAAATACTAAAATGTTAATGATCTTGTTTTGATTTACTAATAAATTGATTCCCTCAATGTAAATTATAGTCCTGTTTAATTGGACACAATGCTCATTTATATAATCCACAAGGGATTTTGTTGTATCACTAACAAGTGAATAGGCAGTTTTTTTTTGTTGTCCTTGTGCCATCTAGTGGAAGCGCATTTAACCTCTGCCTGTCACTATATGTTGTTGGCACAGATAGATGAACAAATATATATTTGGAACCAAGACTTTTCAGACAAATTCAGTGAAATAGGACACATTTCTCTTAGCACCCCTGATGATCTCTCGCGGCACATTTAATATTTTTTTATTTTGCTCACTGCTCAGGCAATACTGCAGCCATTAATGCGATGGTAAAATAAAATAATATACACTGCCCTACAAGTACGCAATGATGCTAAAGCATCAAACTGAATTTTAGCAATATTTTCAAATTCATGAATACTCGTAGAGACGCTACAGCTAGCTAGTTGGCTAGGTAGACAGATGTGTACTAAAACAAATTGAAATATTTGGGAACTTAATACTTTACATGAATTTTTCTCATGTTTCATTCGATGCCTCCGTCGAACAAAGTTGAGATTCCAACCACATCAAACTTTTTCTTTTTTAAGGCAGCGCGACATGGTAAGCTCCAAGAAATTCCCAAACCAATGAACCCACATATATTCATCAACCTGCATATGTGAACAAAAGCTGTTGGATTTACAAGTCTCCCATAACCACCCCCACCCCCCACCCACCCAACCCCCCCCCCCCCCCCCAACCCAACCACCCCCCCCCCCCACCGCTCTTCTTGCTGGTGAATGTCACGCTTGTCCTGTGTTAAATCAACTAATAGCTCATTATGTGTGAACGATGACCAAGCGACTGGAAGGAAAATGTCCTGCAAATAAAGACAGTGAGAGGCGAGGTCACAGCAGTCGACTGCATCTTTATTAACCCACGTCACAAAGGTCCGACTGTACTGTACATGACACTGTGGCACTTGGGAGTCAGCATGCGAGTTAAGATACTGAAGAACCAACATAAAGCCTTCATTCAGCATATAAACCCCACATTCAAAGACCGCATTCTTCACAGTACTGCACAGATAAGACTCTGCCCATCCTAAAACTTTAAACGTAATCATTAAATACAAAAAGAACACAACCATTTTTTCTGAGGTGCTGTCACTAAACATCATTTTCATCTAAGAGTGATATCGCCTTGTACAGGTCGTATTTGGTTTAACATACACTATATACAGAAATTTCCCCGCAGGTGTGCAGATATTGACACCGCTTTGTTTTTCCCAGGCGCATAAACGCGAAATCATAGTGCAAGCTAATTCCACTTCACGAACATGCTTTGTTTCCCCTTTTCAGTTTCCATTTCCTCACACGAGTTCATGAGCTCAGCAAGGTCCAAATGAAAGGAAACTGTGAGAGCTAAATCTAGTGTCTTTCATTTGGCGATGATCTCTCTTCGTTCGGTTCGGTGACAAAAGTCCTTTTGTGGCTTTATGTGGGCACACGAAAACATACAAAAAACGGTGGTGGGCGCCTGCTCGGCAGGGAGCTCATCTCGTGTCCACCGTGGTCCTTTTTAAGCAGCTACGAGATAGCACGGCTAAGTGGCGAGAAATAGAAAAATGCTCCACGCGGCTTTACACGACTTACATTAAGTGCCAAGCTGTCGTCTATTTGGTGTTTCAGGTGGGTGAAGGGTTGTGCTGTGTTTGTGAGCGTGTTCTTATATGAAAAAAAAATACTATTAGATTACGTTCTCAAACAGCTGCATGGAGTTCATGATGTTCTCATCCTGGACACAAAAAAAAAAGATACAAAATAATATATATTATAATCCAACCATATAAGCTAACAAAGAGCAGCATACCGTCATTTATTACAATAAACATCAAAGCAAGAATTTTCGACGATTACCTTCTGACAGGTCTCGATGAATTCTTCAATGGTCACAACGCCGTCCCTGTTTCTGTCCATTTTCTGTAGCACGTTTTTTTTTAGAAAAGAACGAGTCATAAAAGAAAACGACTGGAGGATAAATGCGAATTAAACGTGTCTGTTGAGAACCTGGAAGAACTTGTCCACGTGCTCAGAGGGCGCCTCGTCGCGCACACACGGGTAAGTGTACCTGCCCATCATGTCGTAGATGGACTTCATTATCTCCAGCATCTCCTGCGCAAGGCACAAACGTTCCGTTGAATAAAAAAAACGTCTTACGCAGGCAAAATGGTTGACTGAGAAGAAATATTATTTTGCTATATGCTCTCTATATCACATCAATGGGTTCACTGTATTGTGATATTTTGCTACAAATGAGGGAAAAAAAATCCTTTCAGGATGATGTCATTATAATTCTCAGACGCATTCGAACAAAGTTAGTTTAGAATATGGCGCGATGAGGTTGAAAGGTATAAAATCACTCTTCCCTTTGTGCTCTACCTCTTTGGTGATGTAGCCGTCTTTGTTGATGTCATATAGGTTGAAGGCCCAGTTGAGCTTCTCTGTGACGGACCCTCTCAGCAGCACAGACAGGCCGATGACAAAATCCTCAAAGCGGATGGAACCGTTTCTGTCGATATCAAAGGCGTTGAACAGGAAGTGAGCGTACGTGGTGGCGTCTGTAAGGACGAAAGAGGCTTGAAGGGTTTTTCCATGTACGTTACCGTAGATACAACCTGCGGTGAGGAAAGGACAGCTAACCTCCTTGGGGAAAGAACTGAGAATAGATGGACTTGAATGTCTCCTCATCAACCAGCCCGCTGGGACACTCCTGCCCGAGGGAGTGCGGAAAAAGAAAAAAGAAAAAAAGAAAATCAGTCAGACTGAAAGATAATGAGTATGTCTTCCTCAATCACTGGGTTCAAATTAGAGATTGAGATTCAAACCCAGATTCCCTGACCACACAGCAAAAATTGCCAGTATTAAATCGAACACTAGAAAAGTGTTAATATGTGTCCACGCCAATGACTTTTTTCACACTTAACCAGTGTTACTCCCAAACTGTATAGTATTAAAAAATATACACTGGTTAACACTGAGTAGTGTTGAAATTACTCTACACTAGTGTCAGTGTTACAATTTTGTAATTCTGCCAAACTTCACTTAACTTTGGTGTTTAATAGGGGTGTTAAAAAAAATCGATTCGGCAATATATCGCGATTAATTCTCGAATTGATTCAATATGCGGCCGGATCGATTTTTAAACATCAATTTTTTATGGGAATATTCAACAAAACGTCTTACTTAGGGTTAGGATTTACACATTACGCATGGAAGAATGATATATTAATGGAACATTAAGCCTTAATATTTGATTTCAGTGCTGTTCAAACATGAAACAGACTGCAACCTGAATTTTCAGATAAATACATTTTAATACAAATCTTACAGTGTACATGTACAAGTTTACTGATTAGTATTTTCTAAATTTGAGTAAAAAATTATTTTTTTCTTATGAGTGTATTGCACGAGTGTCTGTGTTAAAAATGTAACTCAAACTACACTTTACTCTGGTAAATGTTATTTTTTTTCCCTCCTTACAAGGCCCTCACAGCACTTTCCATTTTGACTACTGATGACACGGCATCAGGAGCAACTGGGGGGGTTCAGTATCTTGCTCAAGGATACTTTAACACACTGGCCTGGGATCAAACCCACACTCTCAGAGTCGGAGACGACCATTCTACCACTGAGCCACGCCACCCCAACAACAGCAACTGGGTGTATCGCTATCGAAATGTTGACAGCGCGCTGGAAAATTGGAAAGTTTGTCCTTCACCAGAAATGAGGGCATAGTTTTTCCTGTGTACAAAATTCAGAGGCGGCCACCTCCAGCCTGAGCCACTGATATCGCTCAACACGGCGCTCCAGCTGAGTTGCAGCGTTGCGCAATTATGGAGGCGCTATATCAACAGCATTGCACCAACAACTATGACAACTATCGGACACATATGGAGTTATGTACTTAACAAAAAAAATGAAATGAATACATAAATAAATAGCCCCTCTTTTCGCTGATTACTTTTTTGCACATTCTTGGCATTCTTTCAGGTAAGAACCTTTCGTAAGAATGCCTAACGTATGCAAAAAAAAGTAACCAGAGCAAAGGATGGCTATTTTGAAAAATCTATAATATAAAACATGTTTTCAAGTTATTGTACCTTTTTTTTTGTTCAGTACATAACTCCATATTATTTCACACATAGTTTTGATGCCTTCAGTGAGAATCTACAAAGTAACCAGCAGCCATGACAATAAATCAAATGCATTAAATAAGAAAGTGTGTCCAAACTTTTGGCCTGTACTGTACAATAAACATTTCTGGGAACGGGAATTAATAAGCTTCGGCTTCATCCCGTCAGCCCTTTATTTTGGGGGGTTTGGTCCGAAAGGCAAAATGAACAATAAAACAAAACAAAAACATAATAGTGGTTTACATCAACGCTGAACTATATTTACAATTTATATGTACTAGTGGATGAATTTTTAATGATTGTAGTTAAAAAATGTCAAAAACTAGTGGCAACTTTGTATTCATATAATTTCTTATCTCTAGTCCCTGCAGGAATAATGGTACTGATACCTTAAAATAAGACTGATATTGGCACCGATACGGACACCTGGTATCGGTAGTCGGCCGTCAAAGTCAGGGTGATATCACCTCTGCGCCAGGAAAAAACCCTGAACGAGGGTGTGGTCAATTTAAGTGTTAAAATATACTGCATTTTTCAACACCGGAAATTGAACGCTGACCGATTTGCTGCGAATGAGGCAGACGCACAAACCTCAACTTTTTCAGCTCCATAGTTATAAAATGTGTTTCCTGATTGATAACCGGCAAAATACAAACAACAGCAGGAGCAGAAACAAGTCAGCAGCCTCCAGCAGTGATTCGCATACATTCTTGAAGCCTCTGTACAGCGACTGCAGCTCCTTCCTGGTGAACCTGGTCTGAGCCTGAAGCTGGTCCAGACCCTCCGGCTGGTGACGCACCGTCGACAGCTCCAGGTCACTGTCGCTGCTGTCTGTGGGACAGAGAGAGAGAGAGAGAGAGAGAGAGAGAGAGAGAGAGAGAGAGAGAGAGAGAGAGAGAGAGAGAGAGAGAGAGAGAGAGAGAGAGAGAGAGAGAGAGAGAGAGAGAGAGAGAGAGAGTGAGAGTGAGAGTGAGAGTGAGAGTGAGAGTGAGAGAGAGAGAGAGAGAGAGAGAGAGAGAGAGAGAGAGAGAGAGAGAGAGAGAGAGGAGGGGCGATGGATGAAGAGAAAAGCAGGGGGGAGGGGGGGTCAACATTCAGGGAGGGCGGGGATCACACGGTCAAGAAAGAGGAAGCAGCTAGGAGAGAACGCCTTCGCAAGCAAAAAGGCAGGAAAAAATAATGGGTTGTACTTTTTCTTAATGGCGGAAATGTCACCAAGCATTTTCTGCCTGATTTGCTTTTAAACACAGTCTAAATCTGTTGGTTGCCAGTTCACACACACACACACCAAGAGAAAGCACTGCATGGTCGGGAGAAATGAAAAAGAATATAAAAGTGCATGGGAAAGGAATTTTCCAGATCACTGTTTCCGTACTCACCATCTTTTGACAGAGAGGAAGGAAGAGGCGCAGACACCAAAGTGGAGGGAGAGAGAGCATACGAGAGAGGACAGTGTGAGAGCGAGGAAGAAACAAAACAAAAGAAATCGGGTCAAATTGAACAGGCGAGATATTTTTTGTATGACGAGAGCGGAGCGGAGTGCGGGAAGAACCACTTGGAACTGTCCATCCTGTTCAGGGTCACGGGTTAGCGGGCAAATATCCCAGCACACCTGGATTGGTCGCCAGTCATTGCACAATTCTACAATTCAGACATTTTCATAACAAATACAACACGTTAACTCATTCACTGCCGTTGACGGCTATCGACGTCAAAAATTCATTTGAACTATTTCTATTAGTTTAACAATTTTTCTCACTTTTGTTAACAAGAGTATGAAAACCGAGGGAAATGTTTATATTGTACATTTAGAACAGATGTAAAAAATTTCAGGCGATTACATTTTTTAATTAAAATTAATTGCATGACTTCGATAGTTAACTCACGATTAATCACAAATTTGATATCTGTTCTAAATGTACAATAAAAAAATTCTAGGTTTTCATACTCTTGTTAACAAAAGTGGGAAAAAAATGTAAACTCATAGAAATAGTTCAAATGAATTTATGACGTCTATAGCCGTCAATGGCAGTGAAATTAAGTACACCCACCCAATATACAAAAGCTTTTTCAGAAATTTCGAAACGACTACATCAGAAAACTGAGAACGATGAATAATATTTTGGTTATTTAGTTACACAAGAAGATCACAATACAAGTAGTTACTACTAGTATATTACTGTATGTGTGGCTGTAGCATTTCATGTAGGTGGGTATATTTCCATGTACTGTATGTACTATGTGAGTAATTCACTTTTTCTTTTTTTACTTTATAGGTGTGATCACTGTTGCCACAGTCACCTTGAAAAAACAATTTAATTACTTTACAGACTACTTGCTTTAATGAGTAACTTAGTTACTTTGCTGATTACCTACTTTAAAAAGTAACTAAGTTAGATTACAAGTGGCTTTAATACTTAGATTCAGCAGATAAGTTACTTCCTCAGTTGTTATTTTCATCTAAGCGCAAATACGGTCTGCAAAGTAAGTTTTAGTGCTGTTGGAGGAGTAACTAGTAGTCAGATTACTTAAGTGGAAAAAGTAAAATGTGCATTTATTAGAGTAACGCACTACTTAGTAACATGTTATTGGCATCACAGTGTGTGACTAATGTGATTTATGTATGTATACATGCAATTCCTAATCTCTTTTTAACCAAAATTTCCATTATAAAAAAAAAAAAAGACATGTCAAATGGACTTCAGATGGAAATCTATAATCTGGCAGAGAGCATTTGTACACTTTTTTTTTTTTTGTAGATTTCAAAATTCTGCTACTGGTTTATAAATCACAGCCCTGAATTCATAATAATATATAAACCCAGTAGGGCTCTGACATCTGCAGACTTGGGTTGGGTCCATTAGTGGAACCCAGAGTTGAAAGTAAACATGGTTGAGTTTGAGTTTATTTCAACATGAAAAATAATAAAGTACCGATGATAATAATAATAATGAACATATATATAACAACAACACAAATAAAATAAAAAAATAACTACAAAATAAGCAAAATTCAACAAAGTGCACCTCACATTGATTTTCCATGTTCAAAAGCTGGTGAAGCTGCATTTAGATGTTATGCTGCACAGAAAAGGAATAAACTGCCAACAGAAGTGAAATCAGCACTGAGTGTAAACGCTTTTAAATCCAGGATAAGAACTTCTCCAATATCACGAAACGCTTTTCAGAAAAACAACACTTCATCAATCCGAGTTGGTAATACATTTTATAATTCTATAATATACCCATTCCAAAATCCTGTTCAGTCGCTAATTTTTCGCTTTAAAAAATCTGTCTCTCTAATATATATATATATATGGCTTTGTTGTACTGTTATTGATTAAAAAATAAAAAAAAATAAAAAAGGTACGACCCTGCTGCCAACCGTGCACATAAAAGTCAGTGCTCAAGCCGACACACTGAACAGAAAAAACCCCAAACAACTATAGTTACATCTGTCCAAACTTCAAATATTTAAGAGACAAAAGTGACTCATCTATGAAACATCGAGAAATTCAATCTTGAGGTGAAATAATGTCACAAGGCTCTCACAAAAGTCAGGACGAGGTAGAGTTTTTGTACTTCTCAGACAAGTATCCAAGAGAGACTAATATCAATTTGTCGCAAAACATGAAATTGACCATATTTGGACATAAAAGTTTTCTGCCTGACAATGCAGACATAGTTATCCAAGTGCAGTGAAAGAAAATAAAGTGCAAAAATTGTTGAACTCCCTCACCGGTCTCGGTGATGTCGATGAGGCCCAGCAAGTGCATCAGTTTGAGGAACATGATGACCAGGCACACGATGCCCACCGTCTGCAGGCCCTCCGTCTCCCACCGGACGCTCATCCTGCCCTCGTCTTTCAACTTTTCGTCCACGGTCGCGTGCCTCTGCCGCTATATGCTCAACGCCGTTGCGCTCTGATCCACGTCCACATCCTGTCACTGCGCTCGTCACTCTCTAGTCTGTCACACTTCTTCCCGGCGGTGTCTCTTTTTAGCTCGCTGTGGCGCTGCCATGTTAATTGACTGGCCTTTTTCTTTCTGCACCCTCCTTTCTCCATTGGAGTGCGGGTTTTTTTTTTGCACTCCAGCCATTAGTTAACTAAAAGGTGTGCTTTGTTAAAGGTGACATATTATGGGAAAGTAACGTTTTAATTGCTTGTACGCAAATTGAGCAGCCATTTTCTGAAAATGTGTCTCTGAGTGAGCTGTTCTGAAGTTCTGGTCCACTGCTACGTAGCCGTTTCTCAGTCCATGGCTGTAAACTAGGCTGGGCGAAGATCCAGAGCCACTTTCAAGTGCTATACTCGTGATCACTTAACTCACTCTGAGCATCTTTTGCAAACTTTTTGGACCTCATTGACATTATTTATGTGTTTTCCCAAAACCCTTTTTAAAGAATTAAGGCAATGTTACTAAGTGATTGAATACAAACAGACCAAATACACTTTCCTTGGGTCAAAAGTCAACAATGTGACCTCAATCACATTGTCCCAAAGCCATGCCGTGGCACACTTTTCCAATTGTTCACCGTCTCCTCTGGGATGCTCACAAGGATACGACAGCACAAGCACTCAGTGGAGTCCTGACACACTCATGAAGTAATGAAAAGGGAACAAGGAACGTTCACTCCCTTGGGTTCCGTTACACTTGTTCAAAACTCATCTCATGGGCAGAGATCATGGCTCTTGGTCTCCATCTAGTGGACAATTCTTAAACAACACATACAAAGCTTACATCAGTATTCCATTCCTTTTTTTGTTTTTTGTTTTTAATGGAGCAAAGGAAACTTCATGAGGGAACTAATTGAGTACAAAAACTAAAAATAGCTAAAGAATAATAATAATAATTGTATTGTTGCTCACATAGACAGATAAGCCTTGTTCATGTATACAGTATTCTCCAAAATAATTAACCCTTTTTTTTTTATAATAATATGTTCTATGCAGCCCCACTAGTAATATATTAATATGACATTTGTGGAATATGAGTTATGAAGCAAAATCCAGCCGTTTTTATCCATCTCAGGGGGCAGCCATTTTGCCACTTGCTGTCGACTGAAGATGACATCACAGTTGCTCATGGCTCAGACAACGACCAATCACAGCTTACCTGTTTTCTGAGGCTGAGCTGTGATTGGTTGTTACCTGAGACCTGAGCAACATTGATGTCATCTTCAGTCAACAGCAAGTGGCAAAATGGCCGCCCCCTGAGATGGATAAAAACAGGTGGATTTTGCTGCTTTAACTCATATTCCACCAACACAATATCAACCAGAATACCATATTTAGACTAGTGGGGCTGCATAGAACATATTATTGTAAAAAAAAAAAGGAAAAAAAAAAGGGTGACTTTTAATACTTTAATACTTTTTTACCGTTTGTTTTTTAAATCCGTTTTTACACAGCCACTTGCAACATTGTGAAATGGAAAAAAAATCATCAAACATAACAGTGTGGAGTTGAAGAAATAAATTGTTTAAGGAAATGAAATATTTTTCCAATGAAAATACGAAGCTATGAAAATGTTGCAAAAGGCTGAAGGTTCAGGGTTTGAATCTTATCTCAGGCCCTCTTTTCTATGTGGACCAAAATGAGGACAAGCTACAGAAAATGGATGGATGAATGTTGTTTCAGGCAACAATAGTGTGTAAAAAAAACAACAACTATCCTCCAAGTAATCCGATCTAGCAACACCCAGACAAACAAGGAAACAAGGAAATGAGTGATCAGTAATGCGGCAAAAATATCAATTTCTTATATCAGTGTAGCTGGAAATCTATATTGGCCAAAAATAGGGCCGAACTGGACCCAACCCAAACTTGACGTTGGACTTGAGAAGACCAAACTAGAACAGTAATCAAGCCCGTACCTTTGCTCACTGACCTCAGGAATCTTGTCTTGAACTACTCTCAGACACAACAATGCTGTCATCAAACATCGCAAAAAGTCATACAAGTTGACGAACATGTACTCACAGTGGTGACGTCAAGCGGAGCGAATTCGGACTCAGTGGCGTACGATGAGGTAAAGGAGACGTATGATGATTTTTTTTTTTTGGGTGCGACTGATGGATGATCAATGTCCTTCGGGGCCCTAGAGGAGTTCTACGGGTTCCATATTTAGGCGGCCTCAGAGAAAACCTGCTCAATACCGCATGTATAATTGATGCGAGGTAATGCTAAACCGGGGGTGTATCACTACAGGCTTTGGGGAAGCGGGGGGGTGTCAGAGGGC
This sequence comes from Leptonotus elevatus, assembly GCF_054856555.1. Taxonomy (NCBI): domain Eukaryota; kingdom Metazoa; phylum Chordata; class Actinopteri; order Syngnathiformes; family Syngnathidae; genus Leptonotus; species Leptonotus elevatus. The sequence goes on along the minus strand of NC_141243.1, from coordinate 10,205,278 downwards.
TGGTGCGATTGAAAGGAGTGATGAATAATAAAAGAAAAGAACATTACTGGGGCTTTTGCTGAATTTATTACTTACTGATGCTGAGCAATATTACAAACACTAATGTGGCGCCTGCAGCCTTCCTGCCGTAATTGCTTACTGCAAGCCACTCTGAGCCAAAAGGCCAAATCAAAAACGACCAACATGGCTCGAGAACAGCACTTTATGAACCAAGGGTGCCCCGAACCCTGGAGATGAGAGCAGATTTGTGAGACTTTAGCTCAGAGAACATCTAAAGCAGCAGTTCTCAATTTTTTTTTTTAAACCACGTACCAACTCGAAAAAAAATACTCGGCACTCCAAGCACCATCTTACGTTGCCACTTTTACTGTCAACTTCTGTTTTTTGTTAGTTTTTTAAGAGACCCTCACAAAGAGTGAACGTCACCGTTTGCGTCGACCATTCAGAATATATTATCTCAATATTGTGAATTGTGACGCACAGAGGTTAGGTTTATTTTTTTTTTCCTGACGGGCTTTACTTTCACTTGATGCTTGATGGCTATGACAACATGACGCAGACGCCTGGAGATTTATCTTTCAAAAGAAAATTTAAAACCTTCTTCTTAGCAATGAAATGTACAACGCGTCGTGCTTCTCCCAGACTTATTGGTACAACTAACATTTTCATACAGGGTGGAATTTTCGCCAGAGAGGGAGAAAATAGCTCTGCACCAGGGGCGGAGCTACTTGTCACTCTCTGGCCACCCCCATACCTAAGTGAAAATTATAGTATCTGTGATTTTTCTTCCTGATTATGATGATTATTATTATTGAATATTATTGTTGAATTTGTATGTATTATATTATTTATTTTATTCATTATAAAATCACACTGGCCACCCCAATGAAAATGTTCCGGCGACGCTCCTGTCTCTATATGGTATACGTTTCTAGCAGTCTATCGTTCTAACTACCTGTCGATATCACATCACTTGGTTTCATTTGCAGTATGATTTCCTGTGCTTCTTCTTTGTCTTTTCATGTACGCAATGTGTCCAGTATGACTGCTGTGTTTATCTCGGAACAACAGGCTATCAATTACTGTTGCAGGTGTAAGGTTTACATTGGATTTAATAGAAATGCTCCTTTGGTTTTTCATCCTAGAAACAAATAATGAAAAGCAAAAGCTTTGTAATAACAAAATGTCCCCTGCCGTTCTCTTTACAAGTCTATCCCAGGCTTCGTGCCAGCATGCGCTTCTATTTTTTATTTTTTTTTTACAACGCTTTGTAGGTCAAATGTTTTCGCAGTCGCTAATATCACAGAGGTTTCGTGCCATCTGAGGCAACGATAAAGCTGATACTGAAGAGGGCCCTTTGTTGACCCTTACCTTCAAAAGAAGACATGGGTTCCAGTATGCCAAACTGCTTGAGAACCGCCATGAAGAGAATGATAACCACGCCGATGGCAAACAGCTCCATGCCTTGGATCCCCATGGTCGCACGGGCCGAGCCGACCCGGGTCAGCGAGGGGCCGGGCCGCCCAAGCAAGCAAGCAAGCGTTCTCGCCGGATCTCAGCCAGGGGAGTGACGGGAATCAGCCTGACAGGTGGGAGACTGCACGGGTTCGTATCCGAGACGCCATGAGAAGCGGGCCAACAAGCTTGCTTGTAATGTCAACAGTGATGCTGAAGTGGAAACAACGTGGATGCCGACATATATGGAAAACCTCCCTCTGTGGATCCGGGAGGCGAGACGGGGGCCGTTAATTACGCGCATTAAAGGAGATGTTTCAAGTCACTTTCCTCACGATTCCCTTACGGCTATTATCAGTCCTCACGTCATCGCTTTGCACTAAATCACATGACGGGTTCAACTGAGGATGCTTTAGAGGTAGGAAGTGCACATTTTTGTGGGGCGCCCCCCTCCATGGTCCTCACAACTTTGGGATCCAGATCTTTTCCATCCGGTGGGAGAAAGTCCAACTGCGCCGTACAGTGGTGGCTTTATCATCCATATGACACCGTTAAAAATAAATCACCCCATCATATGCTGGAGAGGCGTGAAGCCAAAACAGAACAGAACACAGCCTGTTTCAGCAGCTGCTGCTCACTGCACTTCTGAGGCAGTGTCGGAGGAACATCAAAAGTTCAATGGAAAATTGCATAAAAGAGCTCAGAGATTCACTCAAAATGAGCCAAGAAACAACTTCAATGTCCTTCTCCTGCTCCGATTCTTGTTTCAGTAACCCCCCTCCCCCCCCCTTCCCAAATCCATCCAATCATTCAAAATTCAACTTCAATTTTTAGGCTCCTCTTTAGTCCATTTCTGCACGCATCCAAGTCCCGTTGTGGAAAAGTCCAGGAAGGCACTTTATAGTCCAGGAGGATCCGTGAAGGGATACCCCTTGAAAGTGACTCCGCGCACGGTGCACCTCGAGGTATAAAAGCAAACTGCCCCGTGCGTTTTATACCGCCGGCTATCCCTACTTCCCTGCGGACTCACCCTCCTCCGCCTTCTCCTCTTCCTCCTTTCTCACCATCTGATATGCGTTAAAGCCCTGAAAACGCCGCCCCCCCCCCCCCCCTCCCTGCATCTTCTCCGTCATTCCATAACTTTGGTCAGCCGCACACTTTTAACCCCCCCCCCCCCCCCACACACACACACACACACCCTCTACGCCAATTTCCATTTACAATTTTGTGACTTGCACAAACACATTTTCTATTCAACAGCTGGCCACATCGACAATGGATCGAATAAAAGTGTGAGTCGTGTCAAAAAAAAGATAACTGATCACTCTGCAGTGGAAGGTGAAGATTGAGTGTGCGTGTTAATGCACTGACTAGGTTGAAGAAAGGAGACACAAAAAGGGAGGCCGGAGTCAGCAAAATCAATATCCTTGTGGTCAGACAGTGATGGGGAGCTCCCCGCCACTTTGACTCCTTTTAAAAATCTCCACTTTTTTTTTTGCACTTAGGCAGAAAAAAATAGCATCAAACATGACATCAAGCATCGTTGCCAGCAACAGTGCAAGTGCTGCCAATAATTGTCATTGGGTAAAAAAAAGTGTGTGTGTGTGTGTGTGTGTGTGTGTGTGTGTGTGTGTGTGTGTGTGTGTGTGTGTGTGTGTGTGTGTGTGTGTGTGTTGTCAATCATTGCGCATCATCCCCTCAAGGTCAAATTTAGATTCTTGATTCGCACTCAAGTGAAGACGAGTGGATCAAGTGACGGACACCTACACACCGTGAAGCATTATGTATGTGCAAAAGGGGGGGGGGGGTTGGTGAGAGAGCGAGAGAGAGAGAGAGAAAGTGTGCGTTTGTGCAACCATTAGGACACTAACAGGTTTTTAAAAGGAGGGTTGTCCTCTGCCTGCTGACACAACAGTCAGTAAAGGCCCATAGAAATCGCATCATGTCTCACCGCAAAATTAAAATAGAAACCTTCTCGCATGCAACATATGCTGAACACGTCCAACCCCTCACATAGAATTGCCCCCGCTCTTTAAATCCACATTCAAAACTGCTTGATATTGTCACACGGTTAAAAGTACCGCACGTAATTGCTGCCAGTCGAACCATCAAGCCCAAAACAATTAGTATGAGGGTGAGACATCAGGATCAATGTATGTGGTTGTTGTCGTCTCTAATATCTGTCGTGTACACAAACAAGAATGCAGGCAGCAAAAAAGCTCCCCCGACTGCCCCTTAGTGGCTAATTGCAGGACTGTAAGCCATTTCTAAATTTAGTCTTAGTTTTAGTCAAGTTTCAATCACGCTTGTTTTTTTTGTTTTTTTTAATCATAGTCAGTCAACCAAATCACGTTTTTATTTCGTCCATTTTTAGTTGACTATAAATCTAGCATTTTAGTCTTTATTTTAGTCCGAGAAAACAATTGTATTCATCTAGTTTTAGTCAACTAAAACTGTCAACGTTTTAAACTGTCTAGTTTTAGTCAGGACAATCATTTTACCCCTGTATTATTTTTTTTTGTCAGCCGATTGTATTGAACACTTCGGATCTAAAACCATTTCACATAAAATGTTCCCAAATTTTTGGGGATGAAAAACAACCACACACAATTACAGTATATCAAGTGGCTACTATGGCTCCATGCTATAAGCTAATAGCTAAATTAGCATTGCAGTGAAGTGTGCGGAATCCATCATGCAGCCAAAACCTACACGGAATCCATCTTTCTTTTACAGAAACATGCTATTCGTGTTGTTTGCGGTTGTGGATACAGAGACCACACTAAACTAACCCATTATTTATACAACTAAAAACTTTAAAATGTAATGAATTGATGGAGTTCAACCGCCTTAAAATATTTTACAAAGCCCATCATGCCATTTTACCAGTTAATGTACAAACTAAATTTATAAAAAAAATTAAAAAAATAGCTAAAGTGAGTACAAATTAAGAGGAACAGACATTTTTTTCTAAATCTAAATATACAACAAAACAAAAAGAAAGATGTATTTCAACTCAAGGTGTCAGTCTGTGGAACAATCTGGATTGTAAAACAAAATTGTCTCAGTTTATTAGTATTTAAAAAAATATAATTAAAAAATTAAGCATAAAAGTACAATTACTGCAAAAATATATATAGCACAAGGAAACAGTTTAATTATTTTGAATTATTTTGTTGTAACACTGAAAGCGTCTTGACCACTCGTCATTAAATTTGTGTTGTTTTTTGTGTGTGTTTTTTTAGTTGATCAGGGGCAGACAAAACAAGTCTCACTTCTTTTCTGTCCCCTTTCATTTCTTTTGTTTGACTTTGAATATTGCTTTATATTGTCTTTTTTTCTTTTAAAAATGAATGAAACTGATTGATTGATTGAATTACAAGCAGGAACCTTAACCGCGATTACTACCCTCCCTCAAAACGGATTTACTACACCTCTTCTATTGATCTCATTATTGTACAGGTGTACCTAATGTTGAGACCTACAATACGACTACTGCTAACAGACTGAAAGCGATGACGAGACCCGATTCCTACCTGAGCGATGGTACCTGGCTGCACTGTGTCCACAGTGAGAAAGACAGCCGGGCCGCGAAAGACGCCTGCGGGCCTCCACAGACAGAGCAGCCATCACAGCTCCCATAATGCCTCCAAAAACAACCCAACGCACGTCCAGCTAAGCTGCTTTGAGACAAGTCCAAACTTTAAAAGGACAAACGTGAGCGTGGAGATGGTCATCTAAACGTGACGGAAATCTCAAAGTGACAAACTCGCTTTCCCTGCCAGGTGCTTGACGTCAAAATGAGCTGAACACACACACACACACACACACACACACACACACACACACACACACACACACACACACACACACACACACACACACACACACACACACACACACACACACACACACACACACACACACACACACACACACACACACACAGCAGTCGTTGGGACCACATTTGAAAATCTGTTTGAGCCCAGAACAGAGCGAGGGATCGAATAGCGATACACAGCTTGTGACCTTTTACATCACACACTGCCACAGGCCTCCACACGGCTTTCGATGCCGTCTCGAGCATTTCCGCTCCTCTGAACCCCTTCACACACTCTCCATATACAAATACAGTGAAAACAAATTCCAGTATATTCGCTAGAGGTGTCAAAATTAGTGCGTTATACTTTTCAGTTAATTTAAAGTTCCTTTAACGTCACAAATTTTTGCTTGGAAAGCCTGTACTCGGGGAATTCCAGTCACAACACAGGAGACATGTCCACGTCAAAATGTAGCAATATTACATTTATTAATAATGCATATATTTGCGGAGACTGGGGTCAAGTTGTATTTTACAATTTTAAAAACATGCAGAATTTCACAAGTTACTTCATGTTTTGTATTGTTTTTCCTGGAGAAGTTACTTCATGTTAAAGATTAGATAGCTGTTAATATGAAAAGAAAAATGTACTGAGCTGTCACCGTCTTACAAATGAAAATATGCCATCTAGTGGCAGATAAATAACAGTACATCTTTTTATTTTTAATTCAATTTTATGAATGATTATGAAATTACTGACTAAAACATGCAGCTATATTTATATTAGTTTAACATGTTTTTTCCACTTGTATGTTAACAAGAGTATAAAAACATATTTTTATTGTACATTTAGAACAGATATAAAATTTGCGATTAATCGTAAGTTAACTATTGAAGTCATGCGATTAATTACAATTTGAACTTTTGTATTGCCTGGCACCCCATTTGCAGTTATTAGAATCATAATTGATGCCATGCCTCAATAATGCAGTGGGTGCATCGTAGAAAAAAAAGAAGGTATATTGAACGTCACTAAAGTTTGGAATGTACTTTCAGTACTTTTTGCACAACTGCTCCCTGACAAGGAGCCGGACAGCAAAATTCCCTACTTGAAATATGTACTTTGGTGATCATTAAATATCAGTGAATCAATCTGACTGAACGCCCACTTCATCAGTTGCTGCTTATTAATGCTGAACCAGCTGCTGAGAGGGATTTCACATCAACGACGCATTCATCTGGGATTGCGTCATCAACAACTGTTAACCACTCGGTGCTCCCAAACAAGGGAGACACTTAACTGGACAGTGCAGCCTCTATTAGAGGAAGGACATTCTTAAAGGCATTACGGTGTGTCTTCATGATCACAGAATTCATGTGTGCAAAAATATACTCTACATTGTGATGTCCCTGAACCCATGTGATACTTCATCTGAACACTAGAGGGTAGTAAAAGACTAAAAACAAAGAGTGGGGCAGAGACACTAAAACAGAGCTCAGGACGTGTTTTTTTTTTCGTTCCCCAAAGAACCTAACCTATCCTACTTCTGGGAATGAAGAAGAGACAACAGCAAATTGAAATTTTGGGGTCTTTACTGTATGACCTTGATAAATCCCTCTTAATGAACATTGCCAAATGTCAATAAAAGAGCAAAGGTAACTCCCACAGTAAAGTGGGCTACACCTTAAATACATATAGATACCAATTTTTCCAAGTTGAGAGGCAGGATTAAGATACATTAGTGCCAATTCAAACTGAGGCGGAACCACGTGATATTTCTATGTTTAGCCTTTCAATCAATGATCATCGGAAGGACGCTGCAAGACAATCCGAAAAGGTACCAAATGGTACAGTCCTGCTCACCATTATTGGCACCCATTAAAGTGCATAATGTGGAATATCTTTTGAAAAAATTAATCAAGTAAATCCTTTTATTTGTGTTTTATACTAAAGGCAAAATGATTAAAAAACAATGGGCGGGAAAAAATAGAAATCTTAAAACGTGCTCTGTCACTGGTATTGGCACCCTTTCCTGTAAATCAGTATGGAAACACATTGTGACCTACCTTTGGTAAATCACAAATGAGAATTCCCTGTTCTAAATTGTCTGTGCTCAACTGACATGAATTAACCAATGAATGATGACGTTGATGTTTTAAAAAGCCACCAGAACAGATTATTTAAATTTCCAAGATTTTCTGAGGGGAAAAAAACATTTTGAATATAAACAAAGTAACCCGCATCATTCCAGATCAGATTGTGCTGAACATTCGATTTTCTACTTGAGTAGCAGTAAAAGTATCTCACCGGTGTTGGGATATTGTGATATCCTAGGAATGTTGTAAAAGTGATAATTTGGAAATGTAAACACTTGCAGATGTTAATAGAAATAAAGTGTTGAGAATCATTTGTAAGAAAGAACACGATCACTCTGTACTGTATTCATAAGATATAATAGGTAATTTCGGAAAATTTGTTTTTTTCGGAAATGCGTATCATACTGGTCGAGTCCAAGCTTCGTTTCAAAAAGGTTGTGTCGTTGAAATTTGCACAATACTACCTTGACCAGGCGTCCCAATGATGAATCCCAGAAAGCAGCGCAGCAGCTTGCCAATCTTCCTCTTGCAGGCTGACCTGCAGGAATTCATCCTCTCAAGCTTTGGAAAGATTTCCCCAAGACCTCAATTAGAATTCAGAATTCAGCAATTCACCCTCAACTCAGCAGGTAACATTCTGCTTCCAGAGGATGCTCTGATGGTTCGATTAAGCCTTCCTCAAACTGTTTGCCCACTTTTCCTGTAAGTGACGTTTCACTTCGTCTTCCTCTCTCGCTTGTCTCCTCTACTCGTGTCAACTCGCTCGCGTGAACAGGGCGGACTTCCGGCTGCTGTCACTTCAGCGTGACCCGGACTCAACCACATCCCCCCCCATCTTCTGGCAGAATGCGCCAGCGTGTCTCAACCTTGAGTGAACGCAGGCTGCAGAAGACGCCGAGTTGGTCCAGCCAAAGCCTGCGGTCTTCACCTCACTTCTCGACTCCGATCCGACTCGTATTACAGACCTCTTGCGGTCTGGCTTCTCCATCATGATTCAAACCACTAATTCAACTGAGAGCTTATGCATCGTGTTAATCTTGTCTTATATCATGACAACACTAACCAAAAGATGCACAAATGTCCCAAAACTGCTCAACAGGTTACATACACAATACATACACAATACACTCTAAAAACAGTTGGGTCAAAAGTAACCCAGTTATGGATCATAAATGGACTGATCCACTACTTGGGTCCATTTGACCCAACTTTGGGGAAAATAAATAAATTAACAAATAAATAAATGAATAAACAAGATCCGACCTAACTTTCTAGGTTGTTGAAAATTAACCTTTTTATTTTATTTTTTTATTACATTTTTTGTGGAACAACCCAAAAAGTTGGGTCAAATTGACCCAAGTAGACAATCTGAACCAACTTTCTGGGTTGTTTTATACAAAATGACTAAATTCTTTACCCAAAGTCTGGTCAAATTAACCCAAGTAGAATTGAACCCAACTTTATGTGTTCATTTGATACAGAATGACCCTTTTTTTTTTGTTTTTTTGGTGCAAAACAACCCAGAAAGTTGGGTCAAATTGACCCAAGATGTTTTATAGAAAATGACACCATTTGTGACTCAAAATTGGGTCAAAAGTAACCCAGTTATGGATCAGAAATGGATTAATCCACTTGACCCAACCTTTTGAGTTGTTTCAGACAATATAACTTTGTTTTTGTTTTTTTTAAACCAAAGTTGTTGTTGTTTTCCAGAACAATCCAGAAAGTTGGGTCAAATTGACCCAAGGAGACGATCTGACCCAACTTTCTGTGTTGTTTTATACAAAATAACTCATTTTTTTACCTAAAATGTACCATATGTGTGACTTAATTGTATTGAGTCTCATTCAACAGAACAGGTGTACCTAATGTTGAGGCCTGTGAATTGACTGCACAAGAACATCCTGTGAGCATTTAAATGTGTTTCTTTTGTCTTTTTTTACGCTTCAACACATAAACTGAACTGGACTCACAACATCTGCCATTGTAATATCAGCAGCCATCCACTACTTTCTATTACATACTTGATACACTCCAACTGCAGCCCCACAAGCCGTTTCAGCCTCACCAATATTGAGTGCAAACAGCCACTGCCGCCTTCCACCCAGCCCCCCCCCCCCGCCTCCCTTCATTCAATGCACATCTCCATCTCAATGCTGCTATTTTTAGCCGCGAGCCATTACCGTGGTGAGGACCCACCCGAAAACAATACAGCTGAATCCCGCGGCACCCCAGGGAAGGAATCGCAGCCCGGCTGCACTTTTATGGAGGTAAATTTGGTGCAAAACTAACTTGTGCAAAAAATTTGTACCTGTAGAAAAAAGTCTAAATTTGTATCTGTAAAAGTCGTGATTTGTATCTGTAAAAAAAATGTGTGCCTGTAAAAAAAAAAATTGTGTCTGTAAAAGAAATTTGTACCTGTAAAAAAAAAATGTGTATGTGTAAAACAAATTTGTATCTGTAAAAACAAATTTGTACCTGTAAAAGTCATGATTTGTATCTGTACAAAAAAAAATTTGTACCTGTACAAAAAGTATAAATTTGTATCTGTAAAAGTTGCGATTTGTACCTGTAGAAATGACAACTTGTAGTCAAAGAAGTCGCCACTAGGAGTCACAAGTGGGTTTTCTGCTGCTGTTCAGTGACGTGAGTTTTGCCCCATTTGTCGCGCTATATATGGAGCAAAACTAATTTGTACTTGTAGAGCGCCGTGATTTGTACTTGTAAAGAAGGGGGCGGGCTCTGGTGTAATGAAGGGTTGTTTTGACCAATCAAGTGAGAAGGATTTGAGCGGATTGGAGCGCAACCTCATTGGTTTAGCGAACGACGGTGGCGGGACTCGCGGAAGGATACAAGCAGGACACATCGTCGCCAACCAACATACATATTAAGAATACTTCAGTCGACTGAAGTATTCTTCCTCAACATACATATTAAGAATACTGAAGTATTCTTCCTCAACATACATATTAAGAAGTATTCTGGGGCAAAACTCACGTCACTGAACAGCAGCAGAAAACCCACTTGTGACTCCTAGTGGCGACTTCTTTGACTACAAGTTGTCATTTCTACAGGTACAAATCGCAACTTTTACAGATACAAATTTATACTTTTTGTACAGGTACAAATTTTTTTTTGTACAGATACAAATCATGACTTTTACAGGTACAAATTTGTTTTTACAGATACAAATTTGTTTTACACATACACATTTTTTTTTTACAGGTACAAATTTCTTTTACAGACACAAAATTTTTTTTTACAGGCACACATTTTTTTTACAGATACAAATCACGACTTTTACAGATACAAATTTAGACTTTTTTCTACAGGTACAAATTTTTTGCACAAGTTAGTTTTGCACCAAATTTACCTCCATACACTTTGGCCCGCCGCGTGACTTGGCGTGAGCTGCACTTCCAATCACTCTGGTGCTCTCTTGTCACTTTTTCTCCTCAATGATTTGCTCTCACAGGAGTCAGAGGGAAAGTTCAAACTGCATGAAAAGACCACATTAAAGGGGAAAACATCCAGAGTCAGATTTAAGATCGAGTGGAGTAATATCATGGGAGTATATCTTTTTGCTATCTGCCTATTTCTGAAAATGAGTCTGTGAGCGAGTAGTTTTGCAATAACGGAATTTTTCATAATATCCACACCTGTATTGAGTTTCTCAGCTAGGCTGCCTGAAGATCTGGAGCCATTTTTATACACTATCTGAAACACTATAAAGCTGATATCATGTCAAAGCTAAAAGGTGAGCACAGTTGCACTTAGCCAAGAGGATTCATTTCGGGCTGCAGGTGGCGGAGTGGTACCGTTTCTTGCCTATGATGCAAGTTGCCGTGGGTTCGCTTCCCCGCCTGGGAGACCATGTTGTTTGTGTGAGTGCAAAAAAATGGAAAATAAAAAAAGAGGGTTCATTTTAGCTGCTATAATAATCCACCTTTATACTGCTCTTAAAACAAAATTATTTTTTTTATAAATAACAAGTAATATATCTTTGTTCATTTATGATGCCAGTGACACAAAGTGACATTAGATCCGTATACCGAAAACAAAATAGGGTGTGTCAAGTGCACTATAATTCGTGATCCTTGGAGTATTTCTCACAACAACATGACACAGACATGTTATTAAGACATCGGGGAATTATATTACAGTAAATTGTGACAAAAAAAAAATCTGAATATATCTCTTTTATGATAGAGAAATGGGAATATGACGCAAGAGTAACTGCATTCTTGCCACCACTAGGGGGCGCAGGGAGGTAACTGAGTAGAGACCAATTTAAGCAGACTGCCAAGGTGGATGAAATAAATTGACAGCCCTGACAGTAAATTCCACCTTGTGAGTTTATGAGCAAATAAATGACGGGACAGGAAGTAGCAGTGAAGTCGCTTTGATTAATGGCCATCCCAAGTGAGTGATCCCCAGGTACTTGACCCTGAGGTGAGCCGCTGCCCTCCTAGGAGACCACGAGAGGTCAGGAAGAGGTTAAGCGAATCAATCGTCTGATCAATTGGAACACTGTTGCTCACAGTTGTTGTGTAATCACCTCTCACCCAAACACACACAAATGATCCAACCCCGGTCTCTTTCTTACCTTTGTCCTGAGGTTGCGTGCTGGCGATGATCCATTTGACCAGGCAGCACTTCATCAGAGCTTTGCGAGAGAATCGCGGCTTCTGCCACTTTCCGGATTCCTTCCCTCGGCCCGGCGCGGGCTCCACGCCATTGGCATCTCCAAGGAGGCTGCCGTCAACCACTTTACCGTCAGCCTGCAGGGAACGCGGCAGAGGAATGTGGGAGGGAGAGGAGATAAACAGAGAGCGCTCAGGTCAATATGGAAATGGTGAAGCCAAGGGAGGAGATTTGAGGAATTAAGCATGCGAGAGACGAAAAATCAGTCTGTGATCTGATGTTAATTCACAAATGTTTTAAAAATAAATGTGTTCGAGTTTAGCTGTGGGGCATGCACGATATAGTAGCTGATGTGAATTGTTATTCGAGAATGGGCATATTTAACTGGAAATAACACGACGGGCCCTATTTTTGTAGACAGGCACCCGGTGTAAAAACGGGCACTTTTTGAATGTGTTTGTAAATTTGGAAGACCATGCTACACTTCGATAGGCAATTTGATGTCAAAATATAGACTCGATTTTAATCTCGCTAAAACCAGTGGTGACACCGGTGGTGTAATGCGATTTGAGTGGATTTCAAGTTTTGTTTTATTTTGGGGACTTTTTGCTTTTAATAGACAGGACAGCTGAAGAGACAGATTATTGGGTATAGAGAGAGGGATTCCAACTGGGGTCGCCTGCTCCGAGGACTAGCCTCAACCACATAATGTGGGTTCTCAACCAGTGAGCTATACGCCACCCTTAAAATATTGAGGCGATCCTTACAGAGTGCAATCAAAGCCGCTGTATAGCAGCATGATCATGTATCCCGAGTGATGCGGTCACACATGGGCAAGTACATGTGTTGACACGTGACAGTGACACATGCGCCTCCACGCGTGTCCACCGACCAAGCATGGGTCAAATATCACCAACCATCTTTAAATGTAAATAAACCCGCGTTGCGGCACCCGTGCTCGTTTTATGTAGGACACGTTTCCATATGCAGCTCCAATTAGCACTGTGTAAAGTCAATACACTTCATTAATATTCATTGCGTTGAGCACTCGCAAACTAGCGCTTGATATTTACTTAGCAATGTTTACGAACTATTCACAAACTCTTTCTCAACCAAATTCCAGCAGGCTCCATTACAATACAAATGTACAAGTATTTACTGAAGCAACCGTGCGAGTGAATGTGGTGAGCGCAGAACAAACACAGGCTGCGTTAAAAGGACAAGAAAGCAAAGCATAACAGAAGGAGCTGGAGCCAGAACATGGGGGATTTTAAAACAGCCATTTGATCCCACGGGTGTACGGCCATGCAAATGTCTTTGCATTGAAGAGTGAGAGAGAGAGACAGAGAGACAGAGAAAGAGAGTTAGAGAGTTAGAGAGAGAGAGAGAGAGAGCAAGAGAGTTAGAAAGAGAAAGAGAAAGAGAGAGAGCAAGAGAGCGAGAGTGCAACAAAGAGAGAATTAGAGAGAGAGCAAGAGAGAGAGAGAGAAAGAGCGAGAGAGAGAGAGTGCGACAAAGAGAGAGTTAGAGAGAGAGAGCAAGAGAGAGAGAGTGAGTGAGTGAGTGAGTGAGTGAGTGAGAGAGAGAGAGAGAGAGAGAGAGAGAGAGAGAGAGAGAGAGAGAGAGAGAGAGAGAGAGAGAGAGAGAGAGAGAGAGAGAGAGAGAGAAAAGCGAGGCGAGGGCTAGAAGGTCTGCCGGCATTCCTGGAAGAAGTGAAGCCAATTAGCATAATAAATCCCGGCCTGATCCGAGAAGAAGAGCAAAGGACGAGCAGAGGACGGCAGCGTGAAGATGAAGATATGGAAACGCTCGTTTCACTCTCCAAGAAAAACATTCTGTGTGGTTGTTATGGTTGAACAATTGGACATTTTAATGAGTTTCGTCACTAGGACTACATTGCCGGCAATACTGGAATGCCGGTCACACTGGACTATGCAACTCCTAAAGTGAAAAGGAAGGGGTGGAGAAAAAAAACCACGACTTTTGAGCAACTTAATGTGAATGTGGCCACGGTACTTTACTCCAAAAATATAAATACAAATCAAGCTATGCTAACTGTGTGTACACAATACACACATTATCCCTACATAACCAAGAATTCAACCATCCATTTACTCCCTCATCAACTTAGTTCCAGCCCAGAGGAGCAACATGGAGGGAAAAAGCTGAGAACGAATCCGGCTGTGACGCGCCTTCACAGAAGAATATTCCCCAAACTAACAGCTGCAGGCAGACACTGTTTATCACGCGGGGAAATTCTTTGCTACATTAGCGGCTTATTCACACGCCGCTGAGCACGCCAACCTACATGACACTGTTAACACGCTTCTCAGCGAGGACCTTCAGTCGCTTAATGCATTCTTGTTTAGCCTTGGCCACATGCATTACCACGCCAGTGAATCAAAACGAAAATCTAATCATAAGAAAAAAAGTCCGTCTGAGCCCTTACAAAATGTCCCCGCTGACTCCATAAACAAAACAAGCACACGTGCGCGCACTTGAAACTAGTTTCTCGCTTCGGCTCTTCCTTAACGCTTCAGCTAACTTTGTCCGAGGGCAGCACTTCTCCATCGTAATGTCTGCACATCACGCACACACGCACACGCACACGCACACACACGTGATCTATATGGTAGAACATATGTGCGTAAGACTCGGAGTAAACAGAGCAGACAAAAAAATGGCTGTCATCACTGTTTTCCAACATAAATGATTAAATGTGAGAGGCTGTGGCGTTGTCGTAACAGGACAAAAAGGAGAATAGAAGCAAAACAACATAGGGGAAGTGTTCTGTATGTCACAAGATTTTGAAACATCGAGACAGATGTGCAAACACACACACACGTCAAATGCTCCTTAAAAACTACAGCAAAACAATACAAAGTTCCACATGGTAGAAAAAGTGACTGACAAAAAATGCCACAATTTTTCATTGAAAGTGCATGTTATTTATTTATTTTTTATTAAGTTTGGGGTGGGGGGGTAATTTTTTATTTTATTTCCCAATGCATTTTTAAGCAAATGTATTTAAAATGCGCAAAACAGACATGCGACTTGTGCCCGTTTCTATCTGTTTTTCTTTTGCGAATATTGAGAGGGGACTCCACCGCTGTAGGTGGCGGTATACACCGTAGAAGTGCGATCCATCAGTATTTTAAAAGAAGAAGAAGACCAGGAAGCGACTGCGCTGTGTAATGACAAGTTTTCTTTGGTAATTCTTGATAAACTGTCGCGTTTCTTCCATCTAAAATTTCATTAATATTGGCTTCTTTAATTAATTACAAAAATATTTCTGTTTCACCAAACATACCTTACTTTATCGTCCGACATTGCATTGGGACTACAAACGCACATGTGATGTAATATCCTGGTCAAGACGTGCGACGTGTATACGGTCTCGTTTCCATTACCAAAATTAGCATTTTCCTTTTTTCGATACGCTTCAAAATCAACCTCCTTTAAGCGTGAAAACATTTTTGCGAATTTTGGGCCCTTTTTTGAATTTCTAGCGTTTCTTTTCCATTTTATTTTTGTATTTCTTGAAAATTCTAATAAAAATGGGTGGATGTAAACCCGACTATTTACTGCGTATGCGGCTTTTCACTACTCGTGGGCCAGTCTGGTCCCGAACCCCTACGAATAGTGGGGGTCCACCGTTCAATAAAATATAACATACATTTCTCGTTTCCCACCAACGGACTGAAAGGATCCAGTACAGCCCTAAAAAAAAAATCCTATTACACCCAATCCTAAATACTATATGACAGTGGTGTCCAAATATTTTCCTCTGAGGGCCAAATATAGAAAAATAGGATGCAAGGGCCACTTGGATTTTTATTTTATTTTTTTACTTTAATTTATCAAGCGCAGCAAAATCAGTCAATCAAGAAATTGCAATTTGTTTATATATTACAGTGTTTTTGAAAAACTGCTACCTGGTCAGATTGCTATAAGGCAAATAGTTTAGGACTGTACAAGATTTTGGGATTGTTGAAACTCTGCAACTCACCAGGAAATATCAGCCCCGACGCTGAACAGCAGCCAAATGTTGTTACTTGTTTAATTTGGAAATAGTACATTTGCACGTTAACAAAAGCTGGACAGTATATAAAACTAATGTATTAGTAGCAGATGTGACTTTTAGTATATCCCGCGGGCCACTTAAAAATGGACGACAAGCCACAAATGGCCCACGGGCCATAGTTTGGACACCATTGCTATAAGAACTCTATTTGCTAGCCTTCTCATTTTTAATTAATGAGATAATCATTTTAATGTGAGATTTTAATGTCACTATTTAGCAGTTAAAATGAAAAAGAAAAAAAAGAAAATGAATCCTGATTTAAATAATTAAATTATTCTGACTTTAATTGATCATTTTACTTTGCAAATTAACTGGGTTATAATCATGCAGTTCTCGTCCCTGACCGTGAGCACTTGTTTCACGCTTTTTTTTCCCCAGCACCCTCGAATAAAAAGTATTTTAATTCGAGATACTTTTTGTGTGTGTGTGTGTGTGTGTGTGTGTGTGTGTGTGTGTGTGTGTGTGTGTGTGTGTGTAAAACCAATGGCATTATACAGTAGTAAATGCATAACACCATTTTAATTTTGTTGTATCTATTTGATTTTCATTATTATCACAGTCCTTGTGTTGATTGGCTGGAAATCTTCAGGATAAAATAGTTGTGCATATAACACAAATCTATCCTCCAGTCTTGTTTCCTTAAATATGAATCAACTGTGCAAAACGAGTTGGAGCGAAGTTTTGAATGTCAAATTGACCTTATTCTAATTTGCTTTATATAGTAAAAAAAAAAAAATGTTGATGGATAAGATCCAATCGATTGACAAAAGTCAAAACATTGAATGACAACACCCTTCCTCCTTTTTAAATATTATGTAAGGAACATGATAGGAATCTTATTCAGATTGATTAGTATTCATGCTAATTTGCATATCGCATGAAGAAATCCGTTAATGTCCCTCAAGGGGAAATTCCATTTTACGGCCAGCTACATTTTTCCCCACACATCCCAGGAAGCGATTTTCATATTCCTCAAAGTCTTTAGCATTTAATCCGAAGATTGACATGTGCATGTGATTTGTAAGGGAAAATGAAAATTTGAATTGACGGAGGGAGGCAGATAAGAGGGGGGGGGGGGGGGGGGGGGTTGAGTATTGTCGAGGCTGAACTGAACGTGAATGGTGACAGAGTAGAGTGGAAAAGAGCGTTAATGAAGAGGGAAGTGATGTAAAAAGTGAGGGACATTAGTGCACGAGAGCTCCCATTAATAAATGATGTGTTATTAACATTCAGCAGGTCCGAGGAAGATGACATCGCTCATGCTCCACTTTGTGTCTTTCTGATAATCTTACGCACTTCGAAATAAGTATCGAAGGATGTGCTTGTGTCTACAAGTTGCACTGCTGTTATTACTATTAAATGTTTTGGTGGAAATATTCAAGTGACGCATTTGTATGAAATACAAGTACCTTAAATGTCAAATAAAATGGACGCTGCATGTGATTTTATTTTTTTTACAGTATTAAATTGTTACATCATATCATTATTAGTAAATTACAGTATCACCGACTGCCAAGTTATTCCGATTGATTTAAAAATTCCATTCTATACACCGTAACATGAGTGAATGTGTTCAAAGCTTATTTACTGAACAAGTGATGTTTTTATTAACGTTTTTACAACCGTAAACTACTTTCCCACAACATCAAACTCCAAATTAGAATCCTCTACTTTGGAGGTTTGACTATTTAAAACACGGGTTGATCCGATTCAACCTTCCTTTAAATAAATACCACCATTCGTGTTTTCTGTTTGTTTGGGTTTTTTTCAGTACCGTCTAGCAGTGAAAGTACAGACGACCCTTTTGATCAATAAATAATAGTTTAACAGATGTTTGAGGCACATTAAAGGCAAACTGGACAAGTGCAAATTATGCTGCATAAATGAGTGAGCAGCTCAACAACCGTAAGAAATATCTCACCAGCTGGTGACACAGTACAGAATATCTCGTAATAAACATGATTGCATATAGAGTGAATATAATGTATTTATTAGGGGTGTGCCAAAAAAGCGATTCTCATTTAGTACGATTCAAAATCGATTTTAAATGTCCCAAAACCGATATTATTTAAATTATTTTATACTGTCTTCCCTTTGTTTGTGTGTGTCTTTATTGGGAGCGCTGTTCATGTTGTACCCGATTTGGCCACTTAGGGGCAGTGTGGTTCCATGCGATCTGATACACTGTTAAGTAGTAGCCACATTAGAGAGTAGAAGGAAAAAGTCACGCTCAAGTTATTCCAATAAAAGTTGTTTTTTTGCAGCGTGGAGCCGTTTTTTTGAGTGATAAAAGTGCCGCAAGTAGAGCACCAATTAGCATTAGCGAGTCAGACTGGAGCAGATCATTACGATTCCCTGAATATCTATCAATTGAAGCAAAAATTATTGTCAATCAAATCATTGTGAATCGAAAATCTATTCTGAATCGAATCGCGCACCCAAAAATCGGAATCAAATAGTTTTTCGGGTGAAATGAATTAAAGGTAAACTGAGCAAGCTGTTCTTTCAAAAGTGTGTTTTAAACTGGTAGCCATTAATCAGTACACCAGACGTAGCTCTCAGATAAAAAAAAAAAACTGGTTTTGAATGTGCTGAAGAAATTCAAATGCTATTTTTCCTGAAAATATTGGTCAAACTGCATCATGTTATTGCATTATTGCGGGGATGCAGACGAGCACGCAGATGGCGTCTTTTCAGCGCAGCTCTTACATTGGATGTAATCGGACTGTTCAAGTGCATGCAAGACATTAAGTGAGCGTGTTGCTGCTGTATGAAAGGGAGCAAACAAGGAGCGCCCGTTGATGTTGGAGCGCCGATGCTATTTGTGTGCGGACAGCTTGCGCTCTCAGTCGGTGTGGCTGTCGGTGCGAATCAGAAAGCGAGGAGAAAGGCACCGTCCATATGGAAGCCAAGCTGTGTGTGTGTGTGTGTGAGGAAAGATACTATATTGACGTGTGAGCCCTCATGTGGAGGAAGAATTAATCCTCTCGGGGGGGCCCTCGGGGCAATAGAGGAGCCATGTTTCAATTACCCGCTCCTCCTCGCTGCAGAAAGAGTGCCCACGTGGCAATGTGTCTCCGAGGGTCGTCACTCGTCTTGTTTGGACCGCATCGACCGCTCATAACCCGAGACGTGTAAGACCGGCGACGCATTCATTGATTACAGATTGACATTTCTACAGCGGCTGTCGTTTTCACCTCGCCGCTCTTTCTTGATTTGAGGGTCGATAACGCCTCCCAGCGCTATGTGAGCTTCATTTGTTTTCTTATGAGGAAGCCAAATCGCTAAACACTGACAATAAAAACAACCAAAAATTTAATAAAAATAAAAATAAAAGCTGCTAAGCATCCCGTCAGACGTTGTTGAACTTGTGACAGAGGCGTTTGATGGCCGAGCCCGGGTACGGTTACGTCCTGTTGAAAAATTCAACGAGTCTAACCTTACGAATCACGCCACCTATTGAGCAGGTGATTCCGTCAGACACGGCGAGAGGCGCAATGTGACGCCCTGCGTTCGTGCTTGCTTTCATACGCATGGCGGTGGATTCGTTCAAACTTGCTAAATGGGTTCAGTGAGGGCGGCACGGTGGCTGACTGGTTCGCACGTCCGCCTCCCAGTGCAGAGGACGTGAGGTCGAGTCCGGGCTTCGGCCTTCCCGGGTGGAGTTTGCGTGTTCTCCCCTGTGCTTGCGTGGGTTTCCTCCAGGTGCTCCGGGTTCCTCCCACATTCCAAAGACATGCATGGCAAGTTAATTGAACACTCCAAATTGTCCGTAGGTGTGATTGTGAGTGCGGATGGTTGTTCGGAAAGCGGTTAAGAAAATGGATGGATGGGTTCAGTGAGGTTTGAGTGTGTGTGTGTGTTGCATCAATACTGGACTGCAGAATTGTGTGCGACTGCTCTAATTGGTGTACACTTGACTTACTTGAAGACAAAAGTCCAGCATCCAAACAAGTCTAAAAGCACTGCATGACGAGGGTTACAATCAGGCCACACGTGAGAATTTTGACTGATGGATCATTTACAGTGTTCAATGAACCTATCATGTATGTTTTTGCGACACACACACACACACACACACACACACACACACACACACACACACACACACACACACACACACACACACACACACACACACACACACACACACACACACACACACACACACACACACACATGCGGGGAAGGCCGGCCCCCTAATTCGAAAGCCACGAACGACCTCTGCACTGTGAAATCAAACAAAAGTGACACACAATCTGCATTCAACAAGTCGTAACACAAACACACGTTTATGATAAGGTCCTTATAACGTCATTAATTATTAATTTACTGTCTGACAGAAAAATGAACAACAAGGTAGATATGACGCTCGTGCCCATGCATTTTATAAACAAATGTGTAAAAAAAAATGTTTTTTTAAAACAATGTTAAGAGAAAATGCTGCACTTTGTGGGTCCCGCCATCGAAAGATTGAATTGAATGAAAAAACACGATTCTTTGTCTGTCAGCATCTTGTGCCTTTCTGGCTTTCATTTTAAATGTTTGGCAACGGGGCAGATTGCCGACTTATTGTAATTATTTTGGGACAACAATCTGTCGGTTTGGCTCAGCGAGTGGACTTTTATCAGGCTCACGCACGCACGCGCGCGCGCGCACACACAGCAGATGTAAGAGGATGAACTCATGCTCGGCTTTGGTTCTTTGAGGGCATGTGAAATAGAAGCACATGTGATGACACAATGTTTTGATGATTTTTTGAAATTATTTTTTATTTTTAGTTGTACGCCATATAGTTTAAAAAACACTGAATTAAGGGAGAAACTTTTTTTTTTTTTATGTACTGTATACTCAACTGATAAGGATCGGTGATGTATCACAAACATTTTTGACAAGGCACTTTTTTATTCTGACATATACTGTATTTATGATTCTAACACTTCTAAGTATATACAGCAAAAAGTGAAGCAGGTTTTATTGCAATACCAGACTTATAAAATACACTTTTTAGTCAAAACAAAATGTTGGCAATTTCAATAAACGAAACATTATTCAAATTTACATTTAAAAATAATAATAATAATTTTTGAATCGAAAAAAGATCAAACCGTGACACTAATGTATCGAACCGAACTGTGAATTTTGTGTATCGTTGCACTCCTAATAATTACACCAGCGAGCAAACATCTGCGGAATCACCAACAACCGATCACCGATCACCACGTGCCATGCCGGTCACGAAAACAGACGAGTCCACTAATTGACGTGTAGACTTTATGACTCCGCATCGACATTTAGAGCGTAAAGTCGACTAATTGCCAATTACGTGTTTTTGGCATCTCATCCTCCAATCATTCGAAAGACAAACAAGCCGAGAGTATGAAAAATACGCTGACTGTGGATCAGCTTAGCGTTAGCTACCGCTACCGGAACAAGGGCAGCAGCGCAAAATGGAGCTACATTTTCATCACTAAAGTGTTCCTTCCATGCATGTCCAAAAATTCATGGACAACAACTTTATGCTCACGTCAACTTCATTCAACACAGTAGTGATGGGAAAATGAAGCTTCATGAACCCCTTGTGATACTTTTTACTCCTCAAGATGGTGCACTTGGCTTAAAGATGCGGAGTGGAATTTTTATTAAAGTTCCACTGCGTCTTTAATTGAATAAATCCACTCCATCGTCAAACCCAGAGCGCCATCTTGAGGAGTTAACATAAAATGGCAAGTGGTTCACGAAGCTTCATTTTCTCCATCGCTACGCATCTGGTGTCGGACCCTTTTCGATTAGGTCAAGGTACAGTCATGGCGATGGGCACAATGCGCACGTAGCGTTTTAGCAATCAGTCGAATTCAGGGAGACGCATTAACCGCAATGTTCTGCAACCCCGACGAGCGGGCCGACGGAGAAAGTGCATGTGAAACTGCGCATCCGTCTCGCCACTTGATGATCATCAATTACTGGAAAAGCTCCTCCACATCAGCCCGCTCTTATTCCCACAACTGAGTGTTGCCGACATTATGCATGCATTAAAACATCTGACCTCAGACGAGACTGTAAATGTCATTTGTATGTCTTATCAGCGGCGCGTGTCCAATGTGAGCGCGTCACCGTTTGATGCCCCGCAGCACAGACGCTCGATTCCCTGCAGCTTTTAATGAGCAATTCCCCCTTGCTCAAGGTGTTGAAAGTCACTTTGTGGGGCTTTTCCACTTTACTTTGTCTAACAGCCGCTGATTTACACTCGGCACTGCACTCACTCCGGACGACACGATCGGCCCGTTTATAGATTTTTAAGTCAAACCCGAGGAGGAGGGAGGAAAGTGAAGAATAAAGAGGAGAAGGAGGAGGAGGAGGAGGAGGAGGAGGAGGAGGAGGAGTGTGAAGCAGGAGAGGAAGATGCCAAGTGACACTTGCTAGAAAAGAAAAGCGTCTGCGGGGTTCGAGTGCAGGAGCGACTCATCATCAGCCGTGCAATTACATAACTTCGCCTCGCAAGTCATCAAACGTTTAGGAACGCTCTCAATGAACACTTTCAACAACAGCAGCTTGTGTATCGTTCCCCCCCCAAAAAATAAAGCTGTATTTTGGATTTCTCTACACGAAAGACGTCCAAAGTCATCTTACCTGCATGATGTTTGTCCGGGGTGCTTCTGGCTCGCGTGTCCGCTCTCCGCCCACCTCAACCTCCGACTGACGCGCCAGCGGAGTGGATGCGAAGGAATGCAACACGGAACACACACGTCTACAAAAGAGAGAGAGAGAGAGAGAGAAGGAGAGGGGAGGGGTGTGCGAGTGTGGATTTTCATCAGTGGGAGCCCAATGACGCGGAAATGTGGAGTCAACAGGCGTGCTTGCGGTTATCATTTGCAAAGCTCGAGAGTATCACCTGGAGAGGTTTCGCACCTGCTACACATTGCCGGAATGCATTGACATATTTGAGGAAACGTACTTAGTTGTGTGCGCTTGTGTGTGTGTGTGTGTGTGGATGACACACCTAATTAATAGGGATAGTCGATAACACTTTTTTTCAGTTTGATACCAGGACTAGTACTCAACTCGAGTGGGCACCGATACAAGTACGGATACCACTTTTAAGACATAAAATTTCCCCCAAAAACAATGGCAGATAATTTTGAGGAAAGATCTCTATATCCCAATATAGCATTTTTCCTTAAAACTGTATTTCATTTACTAATTTGCTCCCAAAAACGTATAAATATGTTCTATTGAAATATTACCATGGCGTATTTATACGTTTTTTGGTATGCTAGAGCATGCAGCCTCTGAACTAAAGAGAACGCTTGAAGCAATGGTAGTTATTACAAAAACGGCCAGCAGGTGGCAGCAGAGTATAAGAGATTTCCCCCCACTGTTTTAAACAGATTTGTGAATAATGATGAAACTTAACTATATTCTAATACTAATTGCTGCAAAACGGAAACAGATAGAAATATACTTTTTTTTCCTGATGACAGAAGAGACTTTAATCTTTCTTTCGATAGATTCCATGTTTTTATAGCAATAGAACACACTATTCTGTGGGCTTTGCTAAATCAGTCAAAATCCAGTAAAAGAGCCATGAGCGACGGGGGTTGCTTCAGTGACGATAGCTAGGAGTGAATGAGTTAATGGCAGTCTTCCTACCACCCTTCTCAAAGTTGTTTACTTTAACAAAAAATATGCTTTTATTTTGGAAAACATACTGTCACCCTTGGGAGGTTTGTTCAAAAACATCAAATTCATTCTACAACCGTTGATGACTTGAAAATTATGCTGAGTGCTATTTTACATGAACCGTTTTTACAAACCATAGAAAAACAGAAGAATTTAGAGCACAGTGTTATAATTGTTGAATATTTTGTGTTGCTGACCACAACTGGGCCCATTTTTCAGTAATATAGTAAACATTTGTGGAAATGGGAACATTGACTCACGTCAGTTTACAATCTGCGCACCTCAATTTTCAACTGTTGCCCCCTAAATTTTCAGTTTAGGGGGTCATTGGCCTACAATACATTTGCGACAATACATTATGCATATAGTGCTAAATCAATACTTCGGACAGTGTCCCTCAAAAGCTCGTGTAAAAGCAGCATTCTTGTATTGGGAGTCATCACATTGTGCAGGTGTCCCTAATGTTTTGGCCAATCTATATATACCCACACGGGTGAGCAAATTATACACGACGCTGCCAGAGTATAGCGCAATAATCTGCAACTGATGAGAACAATAGACTTCTTTTAAAAAAAAAGCAGTTCATTTTCTTCTAAGGCGTATCTCAAAAACCTGTGATGAATATGATGATGCATTCAATGTCCCAATTTGTGTTGAAATAGATGAAAGCTGGTGTTAGGCAGTGTTTTAAAAAAGCAGACTGTGCAGCAGCGCTTGAAGGCAGCACCTCACATTCTTCAGCTGTTCTCTCCTCTGTGATCACTGCAGCCCATTTCAGCATGTCAAAGAAAGGGAGACCCTTAGCGTGTGTGTGTGTGTGTGGTGCATTAGATTACAGTATGTGATTGCCATGAGAGCCATGGCTACAGAAATGCAATCAAAGCTCTGCTGGAGTTTTTTTTTTTTTTTACTCAATGAGGAACTGGATCCATTTAGACGACCTTGGCTGAGATGTAAAGTAGTAATCAAGCCAGGTCAAGCCTGCTCAAACATCCCATTGATTGAATAATGAAGAGCCGAGATATGTAAATAGCCTGCAGGGTCAATGAGGAAATGCCATCTGTCAAAATAAAACGCCGTCCTGTTAGTTGCAAAAGCTCTCGATGCGTTTCCCGGAGGAGCAACATTTAACTTGTGTTATTTTTGTAGAAAAATGAACAGCGAGATTGGAAGGAATGCTCACAATTCATATGGCATTTAATGAGCTTTTCCTGAATATAAAATTGTTAGCGCTGCTTAAGCATGAATATAAATACTCCACAACTTCCTGTATATTTTCACACCAATTTCCAAAAGTGGTGATTAATACTGAAATAGAGTCTAATAAATATACCGATAATTATAGCCTGTATAATATTGTAATCAATATTTGAAGTTGTACATAAGTTATCCCATATTTATTCATCTGCACAATGACTCCTATTCGTGACGGTTGCTGCTTTGTTTTCCCCCAACTTTTAGAGCAGCAACGGCTGTGTAACCAGGAACCGCCCTAAAAGAAATAAAAAGAGAGGACTCGGCAGAGTGTGCTTAAGAGCGGTAGGAGATTGTAACTGTGCACATCTCTGTCCGTTCTCCTCGCGAGTAAAGATAATCTAAGTCTCTTGTCTTCCGTCTTTTGTTTCTGACCGTGACATTCTATAAACGCTTATTATCAGCACAGTGTCCACACACTCTCTCTCTTTCTCTCTCTCTCTCTCTCTCTCTCTCTCTCTCTCTCTCTCTCTCTCGTGGTTTTCTGTCTTTTTGCCTTGTCAACATGCGCGTCCTTGTGTGTCTTATCTCCATCGTTGTCTCCTGCTTTATCTTTGCCTCAGTGACTTTGCCTAAAACATGCACGCTGCTCTTCACAAAAGGAAACACACACACACACACGTCACAAACATTCTGACATTCTGATTAATATAACATATGTGGAATATGAGTTATGAAGCAAAACCCAGCCGTTTTTATCCATCTCAGTGGGCGGCCATTTTGCCACTTGCTGTCGACTGAAGATGACATCACAGTTGCTCAGGGCTCAGGCAACGACCAATCACACCTCAGCTGTTTCTGAAGATGAGCTGTGATTGGTTGTTACCTGAGACCTGAGCAACTGTGTTGTCATTTTCACTCGACAGGAAGTGGCAAAATGGCCGCCTTATGATACTGATAAAAACTGCTGGACCTTGCTGCTTAACTCATATTCTACTAACACAATATTAATCAGAATACCGTATTTAGACTAGTGGGGCTGCATAGAACATATTGTCAAAATATTTGGGGGGGGGGTTGACTTCCTCTTTCAGGAAAACACCCTGATTAGCCAAACACTTCTTCCTTTTCGCTACTGTAAACAAACAAAAACGCTCGGCTTAAAGCACGTTACATGTAAACGTGTGTACGTGTGTGCGCACATGACAATGATGATGAAAGGACGGTCCAATCCTGCCTGCTTCCTGCCGAGCATCGGAGTGGAGACCCCCCCCCACCCCAAAAAAAAACCATCTCACAGCTGGAATGATGCTCATTTGGAAGAATGAACAGAACACACCGATAAGGTGCATGTAAAATAACACACGAATGTACACGGAGCAGCAGCATCTTGAGAATATTTCGCCCCAGAGATGAATTTTATGTTTCTATGGAGAAGACGGTCTATTTTTAGGAGAGATATAAATAGATCTTTGTGTCGCTCCGAGGCTTGCATTGCATGTCCCGATGTACCCAAGCATGCTCTACTGTATCTTTTTCCCTCTTTATGGAGATGGAGCTGCTTCCCATATATGATAATGATTCATCGAACAGTGAACCAAAGCTGGATGAAAGTTGTAGGAACACGCTGCAATTCATATTCATCAGAATCATCACCTTTAGCATTATAATTGAGTATGCTGCATGACACGTGAGCAGCGGGCTTTAGAACGCGGACGCAAACGATGGTAAGGGGCACCGCGCAGGCTGGCGGCTTATTACGGAGGTAGGTTCGGGGGGGTGAGGCAGGGACCAACTTTGTAGCCGTGGAAACTGTTGCTAAGGAGCAAACTGTGGCATCCCCGGACACCGAGGGACAATTACAGTCGGTGTGCAGGTTGGATGACAATAAAAGCTTTGACAAAAAAATGTCTGCCTTCATTAAGTTTTATCAGTGGTCATTTATATTTGCAGTGGTGCCTTGAGATATGACTTTAGTTTGTTTGATTTGTTTTATTATTATTATTATTATTAACATACGGAAGCATATTGCATTCATGGGGGGTCCTGTTTTTCTGACAAATTTTTTCGGGGAGCTTTGTTTTTGTGTGTACTTTTTTGTGTATTTCTTTTTGTGTGGGGGGGGGGGGGTTGTTTTTTAGGAAAAACTGAAAAAACAATATTCAGAAAAACGGTGGGAAATTATTCAAAAAACTGAAAAAAAAATAACAGATCACCAGCTTCTGCTTTTGGGAGTATTTTTTATTTATTTTTTACCTTTAAACTCCAAGTGACTTGTTGCAGACTCGCTAATGGCGGACATTTTCCTGCATACCTCCAACGTACCTTCAACTATATCACTAAGTATATAAACATGTCAATCGACTGGCATGATTTTACTACGCGAGCAGTTAAGTTTTAATGGAAGCATATTGCATGCGCCCACCATCAGCAAGTCTGCAACAAGTCACTTGGAGTTCAGAGGTAAAAAAATAAATAAAAAATACTCCCAAAAGCAGAAGATGGTACTCTGTTTTTCTGAATATTTTTTTCTGTTTAAAAAAATACATATTTTCCTCCCTGTTTTTCTGAGTAATTTTTCCTAAAAAACAAAAAACAAACAAACAAAGCTCCTCCCCCAAAAAATCTGTCAGAAAAACTGACCCCCAAGTAAATGCAATACGCTTACGTATTAACATACTATAATATACTCTCCGGCCGGTGGCCCTGGTGGGGCCCGGGGGTCGTCCTTTGGCGCTGCCGTGGCCTGGGGGGCCCTGAGGTGTTGCGCTTGCTCTGTTCCGGCGGGGGTCGACGGCTCCCCTCTTTGGTGGAGATTTTCATGCATGCCAGATCCACCACACCAGCATCTACCGAAACTCAGACACAATCTGTTTCCTCCTCAGGTTATTGAATCGGTGGAGGCTGGTGTCTCGGATCTCACGCGGCTTCGTCTGTCCTTCCTTCCTTTTCTCGGTCTCTCCGTTGGTCTCTTGAGGCCTCCCTGATTTTATGTTTTTTGGATTTGTTGGGGTCTGGATGTTTCTTGGGCTGGGGAGGAGTTCTGGTGGGGGGTGTCTGGTCGGTGCTAGATTTCACCTTCCTTGGTTTTCTTCGGTCCCCTCGGGTCTCCTGGTGTTCGATTTAGGTGAACGGTATGAGATTTTTTTTCTAATAGGTTTTCTGGTGAGCTAACAAATACACACACGCACGCACGCACGCACGCACGCACATACACATACTCACCCACACACACAAAAAAAAATAATAATGTATGTATGTATGTATGTATATATGTATATATGTATGTATATGTGTGTATATATATATATATATATATATATTAAAAAAAAAAAAAAAAAAAAAAAAAAAACATACTATAATATACTGAAATAAATATACAAAGAATTAAACATTTGCCACCTTATTTGCTCTAATTCAATGGACATTGTGCTGCGCCTTCTGGTGTGCATGCCTTGACCACCTGGGGGCAGTATAATACAAACACAGACACACACGAAGAAGAGTTTCCCAACTGACTCGGTAAGCTGCAGTAATAACTTCTATGCGGCCCCACTAGTCGAAACACGGCATTCTGATTAATATTGCATTTGTGGGATATGAATGAAGTAGCAAAATCCTGCCGTTTTGATCCATCTCAGGGCGCGGCCATTTTGCCACTTGCTGTCAACGGAACATGACATCGCAGTTGCTCAGGGCTCAGGTAACGACCAATCATATTGCTCATGTCACATGACCAAAAAAAAAAACTGAATACTAAAAAAAATTCTAAATGTGGGCTGTTCTAAAGGTGCTAGAATCACACGCTTAAAATAAACGTGATGTCGATGAGACCATTTGCAGCATCACTGGCCTGGAAAGAAAAATAAGCCATTCAGAAAAATTAACAAATCTATGTATCTACTGTTTGTCCCTAATAATACAAATTAGGCTTTCGGTGATCCTCCCGCATGTCGCCTCACCCTTCATCCTCTGACTGTTCCCCTTTTTCTGTGCAAAATAGCCGTGACAGAAGGCAGGGACAAAGAGGACATGTCATTATTATGCTAATGGGGGCGGGGATGACTTTGACGTGAGGAGCACGGTCACAAATACGCGCGTGCCTGCTCGTCGAGTAAAATCAAAGTGGGCTGTCAGTGTGTGTGTGTGGGGGGGGGGCTGATTAAAGGAAGGGAATCCCTTTATATCCTGGCACCTGGAATATTTTAACACGTGTGCGTGTGTGTCGCAGCCATGTGCCTTTGAGCATCAATAATCCAGCAGAGCTCTGCAGGCTTATGTAAGAGAGTGTCACAGGTCTGGAGAGCGGGGCGGGGTTGGACCCACCCGAACCCGCTGACTCTCTTTCGAAAGAGGCTCGTTCATTCTCGTCATGTTACGGATGAGTCATGAGATGAGCTCAACTCTCAATACGTAATTTAACGGAGAAAAAAACAAGCAAAAAAGTTCACTCACGTTTTTTTGCGAGCAACGCGTCATGTCATCTCAAAGACAGTTTAACTCATTCACTGCCATTGACGACTATAGACGTCAAAAATTCTTGTGAACTATTTCTATTAGTTTAACATATTTTTCATTTTATTTCATTTTTTATGAAAACCTAGAATTTTTTTATTGTACATTTATAATAGATATAAAATTATCATGCGATTAATTACGATTAAACACCCCTTATTTTTAATAAATTATTTTAATTAGGCCCGTCGGGCGATTATTTTTTTTTAATTGTAATTATCACATGACTTCACTCGTTAACTAACAATTAATCACAAATTGTATATCTGTTCTAAATTTACAACACATTTTTTCTAGGTTTTCATACTTTTGTTAGCAAAAGTGGAAATAAATATTAAACTAATAGAAATAGTTTAAATGAATTGTTGACGTCTATAACCGTCAATGGCAGTGAATGAGTTAAAGGTAAAGTCAACAAAAATAAAAATATAAGCACTGACTAATAAAAAATAAAAAAAAAGTACAATGAAGAAAAACTGCTCACTCTTTGATTACATTATTTATTTTCCGTGTTTTAGCAAAAACGTGCATGGCTACATGTGGCTGCACAAGCTAACGAACTGCGTTGAAACAAGAAAGGGAAAAATAATGACCAGAATATAACTCGACAAGTCAATCACCCTCCTGGGATATCAACGTGATTGTGAAGTCGTTTCACCTGCTGTGGAGAGACAATTACGAGGACAACCTCGATTAGGAAATGGCTTTGCAGGTAATGATCCCTCCATTCCAGAACTTCTTTTTCTTCCTGGTGGAGCTAATATTAGAGGATTTGGACATCACTTCATCTTTAAAATTTCAGCCGACTAACTATTTACTGCCACTGCCATGCTATTCCGGTGGTGCCCGTCTACAGTCAGCCCCCCCCCCCCTCTTAAATACAAAAATAAATAAAATTTAAATAAATAATAATAATAAAAAAACAAAAATATTTACGATATTTTTTGGGGGTGGGGTTGCATGCGAAAAAAGCTACTATTTAAACAACTTTCTCCACACGCCGAGTATGCATCCTTCTTATCCATCGCCCGGACTAAAATCCCCTGCCGCTGTAAAGCAATTTAAAAGTAAGGAGAGATGAAGGAGGGCAAGGGCAAGATAACAGGCTGGAGATCAGGTGATAGGAATAGAGCAGGTCAGCTGAGAGTTCCACATAAAGGAAATCCAGCAATGTTCACAAAACATTTACTTCAGCGTCCATCGTGCGGTTTATATCTACTTCATTAAAGAAACAGCTTGCGCGCGCAAATTAATTATACGAGCAATTACCCTTGTGAGGTTTGTGAAGAGATTAGTGTTAACCCTTTCATCAACGAAGGAAGAACATCTGCTAACCTGAGTTCAAATTGGATCCTACATACCTTATTGCGAAGCGTAGGATTTCTCCAGCCAATCGGTGACTAGCTGCAATTAGTAAAATACAAAAGAACACATTCATATCAACACTAGTTTTGTTAATAAGGAAAATATTAGGCAAAAAGTCATAAAATGACAATATAAATAGTTTAGCCATTATTAACAAAACATTTTTAAAAAAGTCTAAAAGTCCAATAAACATGACAGCAATTTCAAAGTTTTTTGTTTAATGAATACAATATGTGAATATAAATTAATACAATAAAATTATTTTAAAAATGACTATTAATATTTTATATTAATACAAATATTTTCAAAAGTACGTTGTTGTTTTTTATAAAAGTTTTTAAAAATAAATAATAACAGTTAAATAAGAGTAGAGATGTAGTAAAATGCAATAAAACTAAATGAGAGAAACCCCTATTTTAAGAAACCTTAAAGCAATGATTCTCAAACTTTTCATGCCAAGTACCAACTAAAAACAAATACTGTAATACAGTAGCATAGAAGGCCCATCAAAAAGTATATTTTATATTATCGTAAACCATTGTACTATGCAGTTTACTCATTAACACGGCTAATATTGAAAATAAAAATACTAATTAGAATACATTGTAGATAATAATTTTTTAATAATATCTAAGCACACGTTTAAAAAACAAAACATTAATATGTTCTATGCAGCCCCCCTAGTCTAAACACGGCAATCTGATTAATATTGCGTTTGTGAAATATGAATTAAGCAGAAAAATCCACCCGTTCTTATTCATCTGAGGGGGCGGCCATTTTGCCACTCGCTGTCAACTAAAAATGCCATCACAATGCCGAAGAGCTCAGCTTGCGAACGTCACATGACCAAACTCCAAAAACAGGTGAAACCAATATTGGTCGTTACCCGAGCCCTTAGGCACTGTGATGGCATCTTCAACAAAAATGAGATGGACAAAAACAGGTGGAGAGGGTGATTATTTTGTGAACCACTAGAGGGCGCCTGCAGTGGCATACCACACTGAGAATGACTGCAAACCTGAACCGATAAGAGTGGTGAGAGACCATCTGCCTTGACCAGCAGGGTTCAATTAGTGGGCGGACTACAGGCTTTGCATGTACCGGTTCTGTATTGTCGTTATTAAGTCAGGAATGTTGAAACGAAGCATATCTGCTGCTACCGTGCAAAACTCAATTATGACTGCGCCGTTTTCATTTTGCTTTCAGGAAGTAATTAAAGTGAACCTGAATGTCAGTGGTTAATTAAACATCTTAAAATGACTGTAGCGTTTTTTTTTTTTATCAGTATTATCATCAGTGGAGTACTTACAGTACTTTGCCTCAGAGGACACGCTCGCCTCTCGCTCACTCAGGATGTCCTGTTGTGGAAACGCACGGGAAAAAAAAAGGGAACGTTTCAGGACACCGGTGATGACTGGAAGGGATTTGAACAATCAGGTATTAAGAATTATGATAGAAAAACGTCCATCAGGCGTATTTGGTATCAATAAATCCTCCCACCAAATAAATAACCCCCCCCCCCCTCCTTTACTTCTCCCTGAAGGCTCATTACAGTTGAGCCATTTCATCAGATGAATTTTCATATTGTAAAGAGTGAGGATTAAGCTGGCAGACACTTTTAATCTGCTCTGCTCTCTCTCTCCAGCAGTCATTTTATTTGACACTCCATTTTTTTTTTTTAACCAGGCGGCTGTATTCAATATGACTGTGATCACTTGCATATGAGGGGGAAAAAATGTTGTAACTTAAACAGTTTTAAACAACGCAAGTAGCGCTGAAAACATACAAATCGGGTTTGAGCTGAGATTTGAACCCCGGGCCTCAGTACTTTGAGCAAAAAGCTAAAGATAAGAGCGCTGTACACAGCACAACAAACAGGAGTTTAGCTATAGTGATTAAAATCTTTCAAAAAGAGGCTTTAAGCTGTTCAATGTCACTCGCAGTTGAAGTTTACTATCGAACCATACCCAAACGTCGAGAATTACACAGTGTGCATTTAAAACGACGACATAACTTTGCTTTGAAATCTGCTAGCTTAATTGCTAGCACATAATGGGAAATGTCGTCGACAGGCTAACACAGCTGTTGCAGTGTTAAACTGTGTTTTAGTTGTTGTTTTCATTATGAAACAAGTGTGTGGTCATAAATATAATACAGTATTTATACTAATAAAAAAAAATACTAACCTGTGTCGGTAACCTACTAAAAGCTATTGTAGCTTCCCGCCAAAGAAATGTAACAAGCTAAAGTACAATCAAATGGCTAAAGTAGCTAAATTATGTCAGCTGTGTGGTGCCTTTAAAAAAGTTTTTTTTTTTTTTTAATTGTTCTATAGGGGAATAAATGACAGCCTCTATCCTTTCCCTGGTGTTGGGGGGGCTGTGGTCCAATCCCCACCTGGGCCCCGTTACGATAATTGGAAGAGCACTCCGTTGCTGCTTCCTCGAGAAATCCGCAAATGAGCCCCTTTGTTTTGTTTTCAGTGTTCAGCTCAAGGTGGTTCCCCCTGCACCAATTAAAAAGATGGATGATCTCAGGGTGGGAGGTTATCTTTATCATCGGAAGAGATCAGACCTTCCACAGCTGTGTCGTCTGTAAACTTCACCGGGATGCTGGAGTCTGTTGGAAGGAATGAATATGTTGTTAGCGTGTTGAGCTAGCCGCTATCACTTGTTCCCCGATCCTTCCGTGTTCCACAAGAACACTGAAATCATCAACAGAACTGCAGAGGATGTTTTAATTCATAATAGTATGTTGTTAGGCATGCTAAGCTTAATTAGATGCTATCACAACTAGCCTGCATCATAATGTGTTTTTGGAGTTAGCACATTAGATTCAGAATAACGTATACAGTACTAATTCTTTATTAGTCCCAGAATGGCAATTCAGTTTTAAACCGTGCATAGTAGATCAGTAACACCACAACCAAGGGGGAAATATATGTAAATACATTTGTTTGGAGTAGGCTCATATGAACTCATTCACTGCCATTGACGACTATAGACTATTTCTATTTAACTTTTTTTTTCATTTCATTTTTTATGAAAACCTAGAAAAACATTTTTATTGTACATTTATAACATAAAATTTGTGATTAATTGTGAGTCAACTATTGAAGTCATGCGATTAATTACGATTACAAATTGTAATCGTCTAACGCCCCTCATTTTTTATATATATTTTTTAAATTAGGGGCGTCAGGCGATTAATTTTTTTTTATCGTAATTAATCACATGACTTCACTAGTTAACTAACGATTAATCACAAATTTTATACCTGTTCTAAAAAAAAAAATCTAGGTTTTCATACTTTTTGTTAGCAAAAGTGAAAAAAAAAGTTTAACTAATAGAAATAGTTCAAATGAATTTTTGACATCTATAGCCGTCAATGGCACTGAATGACTTAAAGATAACATGAGTAACTTGTAAATAATGCCTTGAAGCATCAAAACAACCACAACCTTACATGCCTTACATGTTAAGTTGATGCCAAGGATGTAGAGAATGCTTCATTTAAATGAAATATTTGTTTAAATATATAATTGTAACGTTGTTAGCATAAGATGGGTTTCTATCACTAGCCTGCAACAAAATATCCACAAGTTGACACCACGGGCAAATGCAATGAGCGCTAAGCCAGATTATAACTGACAAAAAAAAGAAAGAAAAAGCAGAAATTATCTTTACTCGATTTGATAGTTGATGGCTGCCTTCCTGGCCGGTCGCGTAACTCTCTGGCTGTTTGCCTCCTAAAACTGAATGATGTCATTTATTTTCAAAGTGTTAGCAGCAGAGGCAGATGCCGCGTAGCAGCTAAAAGTAACCAAACAGCGACATCTGGTGGCCACGCGCGCTCAGCGACATCCCTTGGACAGCGCTCACGTCATTTGCACTGCGTGACTACAGTACACTGGACACGTTTATGCGCCCCAAACCACTTAGCAACGTATTTTGGTACTTTAAAAATGTGTTTTGGGAACTTTTAGCAACTGCTGAAGTGACTGAAATGATAATTTTGCATATTTTCCCTCTAAATCGGTGATTCCCACTGTAACTATTAACTTTAGTATGACTATAAAACCGCTGCACTTTACAAATAGTTTCAAGTATTTTTTTGTTGCAGAGAATGTTCAAATTGAGTAATGCCACTGTAATCTACATAAAGCTCATCTGGTCCATGTTATTAGAAGCTACACTCATACAAGGAGTT
Organism: Leptonotus elevatus; assembly: GCF_054856555.1. NCBI lineage: Eukaryota > Metazoa > Chordata > Actinopteri > Syngnathiformes > Syngnathidae > Leptonotus > Leptonotus elevatus. Next base: position 10,170,215 of record NC_141243.1, on the reverse strand, counting down.
AAAATTCAAGAAGCACAAAGCTGGCAAAAAGTTGATCATTTATTTGGGACCGAGTCACAGTTATACCAAAGGGGGGAGAAAAAAAACCTCAATAGGGAATTGACGGCATGAAACCACAAAATATTTACAAATGTGTATCTACAACAACAAACTGCGAGTGTGGAAGCGAGGAGAGTTACAAACAGACAGCAAGACTCTAAAGTGCTGACATTTCCACACGGCGGGGAACAAATCGATACGTTTCCAATTGTTGACACTGAAGCTCTCGCTGCGAACCAGGAAACCACTCGACGCCGGAGTCGGTCTTCGTGCTTTTCTATTCTCCTCTTTTGTTGACCTTCTGACTACTTAAGAAGCGTCCTCGTCGATCTTGGGCGCCAGATAGTATTTGACGTGGCCCATGTCAGCAATCTTGTACTCCACCACTGCCAAGGTAGAATAAAAACATTAAAAAGGATTGCTAAAGTTGCAATATGGAACTTTTCCCCCCCAAAATAACTTTTGAGTGAAATGCCTTCTAATTAGTAGATTAACACCTTAGCCGTTCACAATGGGTACTCTCGCCAATAGTTTTCAGACTGGATTCGGGTTAGAATTGCGGATGTGACGTAACGTTCGTGGGGTGTATGTGAAGAACGGTATGTGTAGTTTCATTTTTCGTCAGCGGGTGGCAGTAGCGATTCAAAATGGAATATTCTACAGTACAGCGCTGCATTGACAACGTTATGTGGTTTGGTCAAACACAAAAGGTGTCATTTTCAGATTTGTTTTAGGTTCGCTTTTTACGGTAAACTTCAACTGGGAATCATAATTAACGCGGCAGTCAAATGAAGAACTTGAAAGTCAAGGCACCGCCGCACGTTGGCTTACCGAGAGGAATGTCGGCCGACATGCTAAGGGTGACCGTCTTGGACAGCGGAGTGGCTTTGGTGAAGAAGTTCAAATAGTTGAGGGCAAAGATGAGCTGAACTGGCTCGTTCATCTCAATAGTCACCTGAAAACACATCCAAAAGATAAATGAATTTTTGTTTTTTTAAACCAATGAGCAGAGCAACACATTACACACTTTTCTTATTACCTAAAAAAAATGAATCTATACTTTTACAATTATAACTATGATATATTGAATATTGCATGTCATGCCCTTGCAATGAAGCATGTAAATTTGTCCCAACTCACCGCCTCCTCCTCCTTGTCCACATTGCTGGTCTGGGACAACTTGACGTTTCCGGTGCCGAGCTCTCCGTTGGCGGAGAACTTGACGCCGTCTTTGGCGCAGGAGATCATGACGGCGTCTCCGATCTGCGAGAGGTCGCGGCAGATGCGGGCGAACTCCCCCGATGGCATCTTGACCACGCAGCTGTACTCTTGCTCCTGTCAACGTGGAACGAAGAGAAGTTGGGAACCCGCCGCATCGCGTCGTGCGGCGCAAAGACCAAAAACCTGGACGGGAACTTACTGGGATCCCCAGTTGCTCCACGTCAAGGTCCATTAGCTTCATCTCGTAATCTGACACCTTCTCCTGGTCTGAAAAATGAAATCGGCATTAAAGTTGGTTCAAAGAAGAATAGCGCCGAGCAGGCATTAAAGTTGGTTCAAAGAAGAATAGCGCCGAGCAGACCGGCTTGTTCTTCAACTTACTGACGGTCTCAAAGACCAGCGCCAGCGTGTCTGCATTGTCGTCAGCTCGGAGGGTGATGATGTCTTCGTTTCCGGCGCACTTTAGGATCTTGGACATGCTGGGGAATGGAATGGAAGTATGGCAATTAAGGTTCACATAAAAGGTTTCAGGGCCAAGGCAAATGAATTGTGATAGACACTGCGTCACTTTGTAGATTTCTCAGTCATGCATTTTTGGATTCTTCCTATAATTTTTTCTTGTTTCCCAGAAAGGAAAAAATTATATTGATTATGCTATTTAGCCAAACCATGAAACCATAAAATTTAACTTTTAAACGTATATAAATTAATTAACACATTGAAATGAGCTATTTTAGCAACCTCAGTGAACCCAGTCTGGAACGTTTAATTAATTATCTTAATTGTTACATTCCTAATTAAAGCGTTTTTTTTAATAAAAACAAGGCCGTAAGAATAAAATATTTAAAAGACTCTACTTTATTACCGTATTTTCTACCATCTACCCGTATGCAAATGTCGCCTACGTCAGAGTAACTCACTACCGGAAGTGCAAATTCCCGGGTTCAACAAGCATTCCCGCCAAGACTCAAATTGGCGCTCAAGTGACGTAGCCACGGGAAGACGGCTCTTTCAAACGAACATTGTGTCAAGTTAAAGACTTCAAACTCTTGGGAGGATTTGTAACGTGTTAACAATCATACGACACACTTAGATAGTTAATATTAACCAGACTGGAGGTTTATAATGGCTGCTCCATTTGCAGGGACATGCCCGGGCAACACCGCCATGATGGCCGCCTTACTTTTGCCACAATATGATGAGACATACTACGATTAAAGACAGCGGTGTCATGAACATTAAAACACTTACGTCACGCAAAAATGCTACTCAAGTCAACCTACTGGCGTGCGTTAGAAGATAAACCCCGTAGTTTGCCTCCCTTACCAAACATCAAATTAGCATTTAGCCATCACCCGACTAAGCGCTTTAACAGTGACGACAGCGTGTTCTAAACGACCTCGAAATAATGTTATTCGGCTGACCTGCTCAGATTCACTCCCATGGCGAGGTTTCTGTCGCAGCGGTACGAGTCGAAGCCGTCGCTGCGGAGTGTGAGCTGCACCAGGGAGACGTGAGAGGAATCCATGCTTTGCAGCGAGATGCCGGACGAGCTGACATCCCAGCACGCCTCCGTGATCAGATCCTTCAGGGCCTCGAGCACCTTCTTCAGGATGGATCCCTGGACTAGGCGAGCCTCAAACATGCTTGCTGGTGGGTTGAAGGGGACGACTGGACGAAAACGGAGACGTTGGGGTTACTTCCTCGAAGGGGGAAAAAAAAACTACGAGTTGGGAGTTATGGCCGAGAAATAGAAGCCGTAGTTTAAAGCCTTTGTGCGTAGTTAGGTGAAAGACGCTCAGCCACACGTAAGGAGGAACGTTTTAGCCGTTTGCGCGCGCTACAGCTGTGTTATAATACAGCGGTATCCCGACGCCATTTCCGCTACCGGTGTAGACCGCGCCTTTTCCGCTGGCTAAATGTACCATACACGCGGCCATTTTGAAGAGGTCAACCAGTCGAATCCCAACCTTTATAGAGCCAATGCACTTAATTTTACATTAGACAAATTGTCACAAAAAGTAACATGATCTCGTCACTGTTTACTTACAAAAGTAGTCACTCAGCACGACAGTGGGTGCCGTTTACTCATCTGGGTGTTGGCGGTGAGCTAACGATGCTTACCAGAATTACCGCCACCTACTGGTATGGCGTATAGCTAAAACACAACTGTAAATGTTCCAAAATGACCGCCACCTACTGGTATGGAGTAAAGCTAAAGCACAACTTTAAATGTTCAAAAGCTAAACGTTGCTTAACGACGCAAAAATGCTATGAATCGTCACCAAAATTCACATACACCTTCACGCTCTGAAAATATCAAAAATAATTGCCACAGTATTATTATTATTTAGACTTTATGGGCATTAAGCTTTTTTTCTCTCTCCATAAGCACACATCAATTTCGATGAAATTTCCTCTTTTGACTGGATCAATTGCCTCTTGGAAAAAATAGAAATTGTGAAAACATGACTATTCCTCCATCCAAATTTTTTTTCTAAATCCTCATTTTTAACAGTGCATTATCACATTCTATTATTTCTTATCCACAACAAAATGTCCTTAAACTACGGTTTGTTTTGCAAAAAGCTGTTCAATCCAGTGTGTTCAAATATAACTGATATTCACCTTGTCCAGATCTTCAACTTTCTTCTGTGGAACCACCCTTTGCTCACTTTCCCACTGCTTTCATCAAGTCTTCATTAGATGGACAAAACAATTATTGTTTTATTAACGGCAACAGGTGGCTATACAGGTTAATTGCCACTTATCATCTAGTGGGAAAACATTTAATTGTTCTGCCTGCCACCAGCATAGATCAATTCTTCTTTTTTTTTTTTAATTGTTCATCTATTCGTCGCTACATAATTGCTAGCTTACTGAATAGCCTATACCAGCTGACACAACTGGTAGTCAGCCAATCACATGACCCATGGAGACAGATAACTCATTCACTGTCATTGACAGCTATAGACGTCAAAAATTCATTTGAACTATTTCTATTCGTTTTCCACTTTTGGTAATAAGAGTATGAAAACCTTAAATATTGTACATTTAGTACAGATAAAACATTTTTTGATTAATCGTGAGTTAATTATTGAAGTCATGTGATTAATTAGATTTTTTTTAATTAATCACATGACTTTACTAGTTAACTCATGATTAATCACACATTTTATATCTGTTTAAATGTACAATAAAACAATTCTAGGTTTTCACACTTGTTAACAAAAGTGGGGGAAAAAATGTTAAACTAATACAAATAGTTCAAATGAATTTTTGACGTCTATAGCCGTCAATGGCAGTGAATGAGATAATCATTCAGACTCGCACTGTCCATGCGTGGAAACCAGACCCATGGGTGTCAAGAGTAAAACGCTACATCACCACCACTCCTGAAAATTCAATGACCAATGAATATTTATTGATCAATGGGAAATGCTGGGCATACGCCTCCGCACACGTACAACGATGGTATTTTTAAACACAGCTTTTTCTCCCTTTTGTGCCACTTGATCAGCTGCATTTCAAACTGGCCGCTCAGAGGTCGGACAGGAAGTAGTTGGTTGCCATGGCGAGGATGGGGGCTCCCGTTGGCACGCCAGGGAAGGGGCCGCTGGAGCCAGCGATGTCGATGTGGGAGTACGGCAGAGGCGCCTCCGAATCCACACCATGCTGCGTCAGAACAAAGACAACAGTTGATTTGACGATCTGGAGGAGACATCTCGGGAGACTTGGAGCAAGTTATTTCTCATTGCGACGACCTTGTGCAGGCCCGACGCCATGATGAGGAAGGCCGCTGGGGTCTGATGTCCTCGAGGGGTCGCAGAGGAGGGCAAGTTGTTGCACTGGAGGATATCCTCGTACTCGGATTTACCCTTGTGGAACTCGTAGTCCTCCCTCCTGATGCTGGACACTTCGAACAGGTCGCCCAGCACCTCTCCAGCTGCATGATGGTGGGACATGGACACAAATAAAGTATTTGTTGTGAGAAATATTAGTTAATTAGGGTTGCAAAGTTATAGAAAAATTCTGGTAAATTTGTTTATGGGAAGTTAAGATGGGGGATTTCGGATTCCAGTTGTTAAAGCATAAATTAATGTTTTGTTTTTGTCATATAGGCACAACAATACAATTTAAAAAGCGTGAATTTAACAGATTTATTTCTAAGTAAATTTATAATTTTTTTATTCAATGGACTATTTATATTCAACTGTCATCGCATGAAATCCGCTTGCTTTAGTCATGATTATGCAAAAACACTATATGGCAAATTCCCATTGTATTCCTATTAACTCATTCACTGCCATTGACGCTATAGACGTCAAAAATTCATTTGTTAACAAGAGTATGAAAACCTAGAATTTTTTTGGTACATTTCGAACAGATATAAAATGTGTGATTAATCGTGAGTTAACTAGTAAAGTCATGCGATTCATTACGATTACAAATTTTAATCACCTGATGCCCCTAATTTTTAATAAGCTTTTCTTTAAAAAAAAAATAAAAAATTACATTCATTTTTAATAATGTCTTTTTTAAAGAAAATAATATTAAAAATGTTTAATATTAATTTTTAAACATAATTAATCGCATGACTTCACTAGTTAACTCACAATTAATCCAACATTTTATATCTGTTCCAATAAAAAAAAAAATCTAGGTTTTTATACTTTTGTTAACAAGAGTGGGAAAAAATGTTAAACTACAAATAGTTCTGAATTAATTTTTGGCGTCTATAGCCGTCAATGGCAGTGAATGAGTTCCCAAAGTTCCCACAATGTTGCAACCATAGAATCAATTTAGTGTCACCTTTTTGCCACTGAGCTGCATTTCCAGCGCGATGGGCCGGTCCATTATCCATGATTATCTGCAGGGGAAAAAAAATAAAAAAATAAAAAAATAAAAAATAAAAACCTCAACTAAAATATCACAGTGACATCCATTATTCATGGAGTCAGCACTTACAGAGTAGTTCGGTCCCATGGCTCTGATGGCGTGGCCGGTCAGAGTGGCGATTGTAAACAACTGAGGGTTCGTCTCACGCGCCGCCTGTGTGAGGATGACGCAAATAGCGTCAAATAGATGAACACCACCGCTTTTAGAAAAATCTGCCACTCGGGTCTTTGCTAACTTTGATTGCAAAATCCTCAAATTCTGACCTTCTCCTTCATCTCACAAAGCAGGTCAACCATCACCATGCGCCCCTCGGCGTCTGTGTTGCCCACTCGGACTCGGCGGCCCGCGCGAGAAACCACCAGCTCGTCTGCCACGTAGCAATCTGAAACACAAACACGCGGGCTTTATTTCATAATTGGCCACCATCTTACATTCAGTACTATCATAAACTGTCACTGACCTGACCCCACGCTGTTGCGCACCATTGCCATGGAACCAACAACCTTCAGGTTTTTGGGTTTCAGCTTCGCCAAAATCTACAACAAAAAAATGCTATTAGTAGCATTTAGCACATACATACTGTATTTGTACAGTGAACCTCTGCCTACTAGCGGCTCACCATTCATGCTTTTTCATTCTTTCCAGACTGTCAGTGTTTGTCTCATTTCAGCTCACCTGGAAGAAGCCTGCAACAGCAGCAGCACCACATTTGTCTCGATGCATCCCTGCCATGAAACCGCCAGCTTTGATGTCTGCTCCGCCCGTGTCGTAGGTGATGCCCTGTATGCCAATCAACACAGATGTCGCTTTTAGCCCTAAAATTCCTAGCTAATATTTAGAACTGGAGAAACCGTTTGGATTACAGATGAAATGTCTTCTACTGTACTTTTTTTTTTTTTTTGCATGCGAGTTTCATTGAAGACTCACACTCGTATGTAGTTTTTGTTAAATGCTTTTAGTGTGAACAGACATTTTAACTTTGACCTGGGAGGGATCAAACTGCTTGGGCACTTCTCACCTTGCCCACCAGCATGAGCGTCTTCTGAATAGGTCCCTCGCCGCAGTATTGCAACTTGATGACTCTGGCCTGGTGACGCGGTACACCTGCATGAGGAGGGATAGTTTTGGAATTTTCATTTGAGTTAGTTTTGATTTTGTTTTATTAGTTTTAGTGATTTAAAAAAACGCTTAGTTTTAGTTAGCTTCAGTATGTACTTTTTTCTTACCTAGCATTGCGTTTCGGTTGAGTTAAATTAAAAAGCAAGCAAGCCGAGCCATTGGAGCCAAAAGTCAAGCATGAAAAATTGTCGCCTGGGAGCGACATCATCTGAAGGTGTTTTTCTATTGGCTGCTGCTAGACGACGTCACTTTTGCGTGACACACTTTCAAACATCCTTATTTCGGTTAGTATATAAAAATACATCTACTTAAAATCATAAACAAAGGCTCAGCCATTAAATGAACTCATTCACTGCCATTGACGGCTATAAACGTCAACAATTCATTGTAACTATTTTGATTAGTTTAACATTTTTTTTCACTTTAGTTAACAAGAGTACTTTTATTTTTTTATTCATTCACTGCCATTGACGGCTATAAACGTCAACATTTCATTTGAACTATTTCTATTTAAAATGTTTTCCCCACTTATGTTAACAAGAGTATGAAAACCTAGATTTTTTTTTGTACATTTAGAATAGATATGAAATTTGTGATTAATTGCGAGTTAACTAGTGAAGTCATGCAATGAAAAACTTTAATCGCCAGGCGCCCCAAATTTTTTATCTTGTCTTTTTCTTTTTAAATTCACTGCCATTGACGACTATAAACGTCAACATTTCATTTTAACTATTTATATTTAACATTTTCCCCCCACTTTTATTAACAAGAATATGAAAACCTAGAATTTTATTATCGTACATTTAGAACCGATAACATTTGTGATTAATCGTGAGTTAACTAGTGAAGTCATGCGATTAATTACAATTACAAATTTTAACCGCCTCTTGCCCCTAATTTTTTAATGATTTTATAAAAATTAATTTATGGCAGTGAATGAGTTAATTACCAAAGACTAAAACTGACATTTTCTTTATTAGTTAGTTTTTGTTTCTTTTTAAAAGCATTTTCATTTTTATTTCATTAGTTTTCTAAAATAACCTCGGCGGGAACCATGAATGGGTGCGCTACAAAAGCGCATGCTAACAACAAGATGCGCTCTCACTGTTGGCACAGCGGTTGACAGCAGCCAGGCAGGGGTACTCCCTCTCCAGAAGCTTCACGTCACTTATCACTTCAGCCTAAAGTGGAACACACATGTTGGATATGTCAGGGTATCTCAAAATCTCACAACAAAGCACGAACAAAAATGTCAAATAGCATATGAAATGAAGTAATGATGATAGGTGGTCGTCATGAAACAGAACTTTAATTGTTCTGCCTGTCAGTATACGACACAGGCATATTGTACATAGATATAAACAAAATGTTGTTGTTTTTTTCGGAAACAATACAGTGAACGGCCACTATTTGTGGAGGACAAAGATCAAGTCGCAGTTGAAAAAAAAAGATGTCTAAACTTAACACCAGTATTCCAGTAGATGGCGCCAAAGTAAAACTTCAATCGCTTTGGCACAAAAACAGTGAAGAAATGAGATTTTCTGAAAACACGATAGGTTGGAAAACAAAATAAAATCCACAAACTATGCAAATTCCCTTAAACGCAGACTAAAATGCACTAATGTGCCTTTCCACAATATAGAATGCGTTCTTGGCATGACTACCTGCACGGGGCTGTTCTTGAAGAGTTCCACAACGTACTCAGCCACGCGGGGGGCGGCCATTCGCTCAGGATCGGAGCCGCCGATATCGCGGCATGCCAGCCTAAGAGACGGGAATTCCGAGTGAAGGACCGAATTAGGGCACAATTATGACAGAATGAGGTGAAATAAGAAACAATTTGATCGTACCTTCCACTTTCTAGAGCACCAGCCCAATCCACGAGCCTTGGCCCTTCGCTCTCGTGAGTCACCCAGAGACCCAGCACGCACACTTTGTAGTTGGATGATTTTATGTTTGCCTCCCTCACTTCCAGAGGCTATAACGGGGACACACACACACTTTAGTACTATTTAGCGGTGTGTATGTAACTCACAAATGCCAGCGTAAAAAAAATGCATATCCTGGCAGAATTTGCATTAATGAAAGAAAACGTTAACTTATTCACTGCCATTGACGACTATAGACGTCAAAAATTCATGTGAACTATTTCTATTTCTACGTCTATAGCCGTCAACGGCAGTGAATGAGTTAAGAATTAGGCAAAACCCATTTTATATTTGGAATGTAAAACACAGAGGTTGTGTCACTCGTATCTCAAGGTACCACTATATACAGCATCCAAAGCAGCAGTGTTTTCATCTTACCATGTAGAGTGCATGAAGAGCACCCAGCGCAGCCACCAGTGTGCTGTTCTTGTAGACTTTGTGCTGAGGGCAGACCAGCAGGGGACGTTGCATCCCTGCTTTCAAGGCCCTGAAATGACACAAGCGTGAGAAATGGGGAAAAAAAAGAAAGAAGAAAAAGTTTATTTTTAAAGGCCCTGAAATGACACAAGCGGGAGAAATGAAAAAAAAAAATTTAATATATATTTTTTAAAGGCTCTAAAATGACAAGCGTGAGAAATGTAAAAAAGAAAAGTAAAAAATTAAATGTTTTTTTTTAAAGGCCCTGAAATGACACTAGCGTGAGAAATGGAAAACAAAATGTTGTTTTTTAAGACCTGAAATGACACAAGCGTGAGAAATGCAAACAAATATTAATAAAATAATAATTTAAAAAAAGGCCCTGAAATGACAGTGTGAGAAATGAGGGGGTGGGGGTGATATTTGTAAAAAAAAAAAATAAAACAATTTTTAAAGCCCTGAAATGACACAAGTGTGAGAAATGCAAAAAAATATAAATAAAATAATAATTAAAAAAAAGGCCCTGAAATGACAAAGTGTGAGTAATAATAATATTTTATAAATGTTTTTATTTAAAAAAAAGGATCTCTCTGGCTTGAATGCATACTGACCGCTTAACAGCATTGACAGCCGCGTCGCTGAAGCGTCTGACATCATCGTAATCCCGGTTGATGGGGCCGGTAGCGGAAAACACTAATCGGTTGCCAGGGAGACCCGGGACCTTCAGGACCACCACTTCTTCCCCCAGCCCTCTGTCCACCTGTTAAGTGATTTTATTATGACACTTAGCCCTCATCATATGCACTTTTACACAATATATTGTTACAAAAACCAAAGGTTTAGTGAAGTATAGTCTATTGTTAAGATATAATCTTCACTTTGTCGAAATGGGGGAACATTTTTGGGCCTAGTGTTTATTGATATAAAAGCCTATATGTTCTGGTTAATAGGACAGGAAATAGACCTGGACCCTTTATGTCATAGACATTTGAAGGAAATCGCAAACAATAAAACCATACGCCAAAAGGCTTTAGTTTGTATAAAAAATATATATATAATTGAAATGTGGACACGCTAAAAACACAGGATTCACATAAAAGCACTTGAAAGATAGATTGCCAAATTATTATTATTGACATCAAAGGGCACATTGTTCTTTTATATTTTTCAAGGATGCTCTATTGGGCTGTGATCGCCAAACATATAGTATTCATTGCCTTGGAAATTGACGTATTCTAAATAAAAGGGCGCCTACATAGCTACATATATTTGTCAAATCTCCACACTTTAATCACAATTATCCTGTTTTATGCTTATAATAGGTATGGGTCACCAATTTACATTGTTGTAGTCCTGCAGGGGGGCTTTCAGACACTCAAGTTTGGAGGGTAAATCATCATGGCTCTGGGTCACCAAGACAACGCCATCAAATCTGCATGTGCAAAAAAAAAAGTATAATTAACAAAAAGTCAGTCTCCACAGGATATACAAACCAAGAACAACAACAAAAAGAGGATGTGTGCCCTTTCTTCTGGTACTCACTTCTGGTCCTTGAGGTCAGTGGTCCACTCAATGGGCTGCATGCTACCAGAATTAAATAAAAGTAATTAAACATGACGTTATTACAATTTGTCAGACAGACACCTTTGCTTTAAAAAGATGAGATTCGAAGATGCCGGACAACAGTGATAAGAGTGCTCAAAGTGTAGAGGGACCTTTGACCATTCAATTCTTATCTCTAAACCTTGATCATGCCTTGACGTGCACTTTTTGTAGAGACAAGTCAGCTTCAGGAAAAAAAAAGGTCAAGCAGACATTTGCAGGACCTTTTGACACATAACGAAACTTACACATAATGACACATAACGAAACTTACACATAAAGAAACTTGAATAAAACCTAAGATGCGCGACATCAAAGTGAAAGCAAAGCAGAATGGATTGAAATTGAAACATGGAAAATGTAATAATTAATAAACAATAAAACAACAAGAGTTTACATCGCATGGCAGTTATGATTATCCTTAATTTAATGCTATCTGGCAGTACAATAATAATACAAGTCCCACAGAAACAAACGTTAGAGTTTCTAGTTATAAATTGAACTTTGTAGATTGGTTCGCTCCCAGTTGCAGCCCAACTGTTAAAACAAAAACAAATGCAAAGGTTTTCATGGTTAGCAGTCCTCACCTAGTGCACATTATTGGTCCTCCTTCGTCGTCTAGCGAGAGAAGTAGAAAGGGGAAGACCGACTGCTGATCGCTGGTGACAATGGAGCCTGCCTATGGTCACATGATCCGAGCACACGTTGCCTTAATGTACATTCAAAAAGTAGGATTTTCGCAATTTTGTTTATACCTCGCGCTTATTTAACCATTTAGCTTAGTGATATCTAGTTTGTGCCTATAAAAGCAGATGAATTACAATAACGCGTACGTTATACTAGTGTTTTTGACGATAAATTAGCTTTTCACTCTGTTTTGTTCATGTAGAAAAATTCTGTCAGCATTGAATGACGCGTTCCTTTGCCCGATGGGAATTGTAGTTTTCAATCAAACGAAGCGTAAAAGCAACCTTTAAAAAAAAAAAATCAATACTTTGTTTCTATCCGATACATGTGCTTGTTTCCATGAATGTGTTTTATTTCAGCATTTTTAGTACCAATAGTAGGGAGTTACACGAATGAATGTAAATATAAGCCACAGACGCTAAGCGGAAGTTGTCAAAGTAGACTAGACGAGTAGAGCTCTGGGCGCACGAGCAGAGGTGAGTATCTGTATTATTAACCAGAGGCTGTGCAAAGGGCACTAAATAGTTGACTGGCCCTTTTATATATTACATTTCTGAAATGAAATGAGTAGACCAGACACTGCTGGAGCTTCAGGTAGACAATTTTGCTATAGAAGCTAAACGACTTGCAATAATGATGCGTGAGTTTTCCTTGATGAAACTGATTCTTCTTCTTCCCTTCTTAAACACTGTTGTCAGAAAATTCAATGAGTGCACAATGAATCAGTAATTCAATCAGTATGCACGAAGTGTCTTCAATGTGCACTCACTCGCATGCTGGTGGGTTCGCTGAAGACTTATCAATCGGTGTGAATGTGGGTGTAAATTTGTGTTTGTCTATTTTTGCCCTGTAATTGGCTGGCGACCTGTCTCGGTTGTGCGCCACTTTATGCACCAAATGAGCTGGGAATGGATGAACTCCAGTTCACCCATGACCCTATAAGTACTTAGATAAACACATAGATGTGTTTTTATTGTGGATGCAGTTTGTAATGGTGTTGAGCTGTAACAAAGCACTGAGAAAAACAAACTGAGCATCGTTTTCTGATACAACTTTCCCAATACATAATTGTTTGAGCGCAAATGTGGACAAGTCATGGAATTGTATGTACTATACCAACAGCAGTTGCACTTATTTTGTTGCCAACAGATGAGAGTTCCTCTTGGTTCCTTGCGCATCCTCAGTTTGTTCTTCCCCAGACACTCAGTGACCCTGCAGCGGCGGGGCTTGTGTGACGTTCCCATGCGTCTGGTGCAGTTCCATCGCCATGGTGATGGAGGTGTCAGAGTGGGAGTGGAGCAGGACGAAGGCCTCGACGTGGTGGACCTTAGGGCGTTTGACCCTTCCATGCCTTCCACGATGAAAGGGCTTCTGGAGCTGGGAGACGAAGGTCTTGATTGTGCACGGAGGTATCACAAACGTGTATCACGTGCCAGACTTCTGATCACAAATCCAACATGAAAACGTCATCCTCTTTTTAGGGCGCTTTTATCTGGCCAGGGTGTGCTGAAGCGCTCGGACGTCAGGCTGTTATCTCCCATTTTAGCCCCGGAGAAGGTGGTGTGTGTGGGTCTGAACTACCGCGACCACTGCCTGGAACAGAACGCCCCGATCCCTAAAGAGCCCATCATCTTCAGCAAGTTCCCCAACGCCATCACGGGGCCATACGATGACATTATTCTTCCTCCCGAGAGTCAGGTGAGTTCCTTGCACCAGGACACGCATTTTGCATTAGCAAATTTCACAACGCACCACCAAACTAACTTGCTTTATCTTTCTGTGTAAAGGAGGTAGACTGGGAAGTGGAGCTGGCGTTTGTGATTGGCCGGCGAGGAAAGCACATCAAGGTGAGCGTCACAGCATCGTTGCCGTGCGGCGGGTTAAACTCCTGACAGCTGCCACCACGTGTCCCGCTGTTCAGGAGGAAGAGGCCCTCAACTACGTGGCGGGCTTCATGGTAGCCAATGACGTCAGCGCGCGCGACTGGCAGATGAAACGCAATGGAAAGCAGTGGCTGCTGGGAAAGACGTTTGAAAGCTTTTGTCCCCTCGGCCCCGCATTAGTGACCACGGATGCTGTGAGAGGTGACTTGCACATCAGCAGCCTTCCTCTGTTTACTCGCATCACATCCTACACTCCAGATGGGTATGGAGGACCAAAAATGGCAAAAATAAAAAAAAGTGAAAGTAAAAATGAATACACAAAAATATTGTTCAAAAATTAAATACAAAAAATTTATGGAAATAAAAACAAGGTAAATAAAACAATAAAAAAACAAGATTAAAAAATAGATCTAAAATTAAATGCAGATATAAATAGAATAAAATGTCAATCAATAAATAAAAACGCTCTGCTTATACTTATTTCATGCTGCAGATGCTGTCAACATGAAATGCGTCATGAAATGTTATTCAAAAGAGCTCTATAAAAATATATACATACACATATATATATATATACACATACATATATATATATTATTTAAATAATATATATATCATGGCAAAGATATTAATACTGTTTTGATTATCACATGTATTCATTTTACATTTGCATGTGCAGTGACATATACAGAGAGCTGTTTTTTTCCCTAAATACAAGTAGAACCCGAGTTCAAAGTTTCGCTAACGTTCTACACGAACCTGAAAAAATACTTAGCTCTGCAAGTGCTGTACCATTATCATGACTCGTAATATAAACATTGACATAGGTGCAAATGGTCATCAAAAATGAGACATTAAATTATTTATATTTATTTATGCATATATTATTATTATTATATTATAGATATTATCGTAAACAAATACTAAAAATAAATATTTTTGAACGTTGCCGCGATGCTTAAATAAGACAGGGTGGCACTTGATTCAATTCAAATGTATTGCACATAAACGCTAAGTAAAAGTTGTACCTATATAAATGTTTAACTAATACTTCTTTGAGATTAAACACAAATGTTTTAAACTTACAATTAAATACAGCTGAATTGTAATCAGGCGGTGGTTCTTTAGCATACCACTAGAGGGAGCCCACGTGACATATTATTACTGGTGTAAGCGCAATGCAGCCTTTAGTTATTTATACCTGCCTTGACGTTGTCTATCACATGTTGAGTAACTATACACTACACTGTTAGAAAGTGTGACTTTGATGACTTATTAAGTAATAACGTGTCAAAATTCCCTCAAATATAAATTACATCACCTCCAGATCCTCACGAGTTGGGAATTCGTTGCCTGGTCAATGGAGACACCGTCCAGAGCAGCAATACGGATCAGATGATCTTCAAGACCGAGGCGCTCATTTCCTGGGTTTCAAAGTGAGACTGCCATTCTTGGATATAAATAACACTGAACGGTATATATTAAAAGACAAAAATCATGAAAAGGTCTGTGCAAGATTTTAACTAATTTGCTCCCAAAAACGTGTAAATACGTTCTATTTTAAATATTACCATGCTCCCCAAAACAATTAGACGTTAATTTTTTTATGCTAGAGCACACAGAAGGCTTTGGTGCAGCCTCTGAACTGAAAATAATGGTTGAAGCAATGGTAGTTATTACAAAAACGGCCAGTAGGTGGCAGCAGAGTATACAAGATTTTTACAATTGATATTCCACTTTGACAAACCTAGAAAAAAATATTGTAAATTTTGAACAGATATAAAATTTGTAATTAATCATGACTTAACTATTGAAGTCATGCGATTAATTACAATAAAAAAATGTAATCGCCAGGTGCGATAAAAAAAAAAAAGATTATTAAAAATTAGAGGCGTCAGGCGATTACATTTTTTAATTGTAAATAATTGCATGACTTCACTAGTTAACTCACCATTAATCACAAATTTTATATCTGTTCTAAATGTACAATATTGTTTCCCCCTTGGTTTTCATACTCTTGTTAACAAAAGTGGGGGAAAAAAAGTTAGACTAATAGAAATAGTTCAAATGAATTTTTGACGTTTATAGCCGTCAATGGCAGTGAATGAGTTAAATATTTACTCTGCATCTAGCCACTGTTTCAGCCTTTACTGAAGAAATAAAATGTCACTAAAAACAGTTTCTTAAAAGAGCATTTACATCCTCAATGACAGGGTGGACAGCAATTGATTTATGAAAATAGAATAAACTATTAATTAAAATAAATAAACAATAAAACCATGCAAAAAAACAACAACGTTTTGATGTATTTTTATCACACACTGCAGTTCACATGTGGAAAATTGGCAAACTTGTATACATATAGTGTGACAAAAATAGTACATACACATTTTAAGAGACTTATTGTACTGGCATCTGTGAAAATCCTCAGTTTCGTTATTCTGCTACACAAAAAGCTCTTCACAGTGATATTGACCTCAGAAAGTGATAGTATGGAAAATGTATCTTAACTTGCCTCTTTGCCTTTTTTAGGTTTGTGGCATTAACTCCTGGAGACGTGTTCTTGACAGGCACTCCTCCTGGCGTGGGGCTGTTCAGAAAGCCGCCCGTCTTCCTCAAGGTGATTTCCTCTGTCAAACCCCTAAAAGATGTCAACTTAAAAATACATCAAGACCGCTCGCAGCATTTTAATTAGGCACGGGCTGAATAAAAATTTAAAAAAAAAGTAAGTGCTGTTCTCATAAAACGGTTCTGTCTTTCAGAAAGGAGATGTCGTGGAGTGCCAAATCGACCAGTTGGGGTCTATCGTCAACAAAGTGCTTTGAACTGGGAGACACTCAAAATCATCAATTGTTGGAAATGCTAGATTGTTTCTTACTTGTACTTGGAGGAAGGAACATGTTTGATCCATGGTTTTATGTGGAATTTAGAAGTAATGCACATAAAAAAATATATACTTTTATTCAAATTGTGTGCAGTTCATTTAATTCAATGTTATGATTAAATGTGATTTGATCAAATGTGTCAAATTGAACTGTTTGCAAACTACTGTGTGGTACACATTTATGCACGCACAAAGAACCTAATCTATACTCAAGGCCATCTGCTTCACAATTTAAGATTTCCCAGAAGTCTTAAAAGGAATCAGCTTTTTTCCCACAAATTAATTACAGCACTCCCATTATCGACTTGTCTCAATAAATTAGCAAATTTCATTGCCTGCAGAAGTAATTGTATGTTGTGACTAAATTGGCTGTTCATTAACACCTGAGAATGAATACCCAGTCGATACCATTCTGACATGTCAAGGAAGCTTAAACATATACTCAACGTAACTTCAAAATAAAGTTGACCAAATACAGCAATACATTAACGGCAATGCAAATAGCCTTAGTCACTTTTATTTTGAAGTTATTTTGAAGCTAGCTTGACTTCCCTTTTAGACGTTTTATTATCGTAATTGATTGACATTGTAGTTGCGACCAAGAACAACATAACGCTATCCCCCACTCATGATCAATGGCTAATTTAGGACGCTAAGAAACCGCTAATTAATTACGCTGTCATTGTATGATATGGCAGAATTCTCCGACGTAAGTGGCTAGCGGCTAGCTGTTAGCATTTTCAACGAATGTCTGGCTGGTGAGTTTGACAGCTGGTACCTAATTACTTTTAATTATTTTTCAATATTCTGGACCAAGGCTACTTTGTGATTCACTCTCCATGTTAATGTGACTTAAATTGCACGTTAATGTCTTTTCATTATTATAAAAAAAAAATGAAACTTTGTCTTCATTTATTTTATTAAACACTTTTGTCAAACAGCTGTTTAGATCATAGGAACACAATTTTAAGCTATGAATACCTTGTTATTTTACACACGGAAAATGTAAAAATAAGAATGTTTCTGCCTCATATTACATTTCATGGTGTGTTCCTAATTCCTTAACGGCTATATTAGACATTTTGAATATATATATTTTTTTTATGGGGAAAGTCGTTTTACAAAATAAATGAAGACAAAGTACTATTTATCTTTTTTTTCTTGCTGATCCGAAAAACAATCCGATCCGTGACTCAAATCCGTGACCCGATCCGAACCGTGACTTTTGTATTAATGTACAACCACTATGAGTCACATGCATTAGTCTAGCTTGAATAGTATATGCAGAGCACCACTGGGGGGCAGTAGAGTTTCATGCTGGATTTGTAGTTTTTGTATCATTACAAACTCTAGTTGATGCTGCCAGCGGTTTTTTTGTTTTGTTTTTGCTCAGACTTATGAAGTATAACTCATGACAAGGGCAACCACTTTGAATTAATAATGACCTCGGGGAAAAAAATGACACTATTGAAATACCAGTAGACTTTATGAAATAAACAAAACAAAAATCTCCAACGAGAGCAGTTTAATAACAATGAGACTATAACTGGGCCTCATTAGCATGAGCATTAACGTGAAATAATCAACTTGGTAACAGTAGAAATGTGTTCGGGGTTACAAACAAAAAGCGCCCCGGTTACTATGTAAACACGGGGGGAAAGCACGCCGCATCATCATGCTACGGCGGAGCCATACAGCTGATTACAGCAACCTCATAATCCTCGCCTCCTGCAGCTTTATGCTAATGCTATTACCGAGGCAAAACTTTAAATCAATGTCTCATAAGTGAAGAATCTCAAAGCAATTAACCCCAAAACCCTTGGCAGCACAGCGTGCAGCCTCTCTAGAAGCGAACAGTGTTTTGACTCCAACTACCTCAAGCTGCATCCAAGAAACACAGGCAGCACTCAACGCTGCTGTTTAACATATTAATTGTAGAAGTACTGAGAGATGAAGCGCTGCAGTTTCTGCCTGTTTTCTGCTGACTGGAACAAAGGTGTGACCCCCAGGAAGACTCGGCCTTCCCGCTTCTCCTCCACGACGACCTGATGGGAGCGCAAACATGGTGCGGACACTTGTAAAAATGATCATTTTAACATTGTTGTTCACACAGCAGGATGGAAGTCGAGTAGAAATGGTGAGCATGTCTGCCTTAGTTGTGAGGTTCTGGGTTCAAATCTAGGCTCCAACTTTCCTACGTGGAATTAGCATATTCTCCCTGTGCTAAGTTCATTGAAGACTAAATTGTCCACGTCAGAATGTGTGTGTGTTATTATATTACTAGTGCTGGGTATCGATTCTAATTTCCTCAATTGATTCAATTTCGATTCGAATCAATTCACTTCATTTGAATCCGCTATTGATTCATTACGGAACATAATTTTTTCTTAAATGTCAAGGACATGATAAAAACTCTACAAATATTACATTTTAATAATAAAGTCAATTTTGTGGAGGCAATTACTGGTCAAATGATTTAGTTTATTCATGAATGTTACACGTTATAATTATTTAAGTGTTACACAAACATTGACATCAGCAATCGATTATTATTATTATTTTTTTAACCCAGATAAGTACCATAACATTTGGTCAACAAAACAATACAATTTGAATTACAAAGGTTTGCAACAGTTTCCATTTATTTCGTTATTATTATTTTATTTTTAAACCTACACTGACTGACCACTTTATTAGGTACAGTGGAACAATCCATTGAGGTCCAACATCAAACATTCTGCTGTTGATATTCCGCCTGAAGCCCTTCTTCTGACGCCTCTAATCAATTTTTTAATATCTAATATTTTATTCAAATCAAATTTTCAATCTTGAGGCTGTAATCTTCTCTCTGGCAGAGAAGAAGCTATGTGCCACTCACAGGGTCGCACGCACCAATATGCATCCTTAATATCCCCTAGTGGGATACAATAAGAAACGATTGTCAAAATGCTTTCACATTTATTTAACATGAAGAACGCATCGATAAAAGCATTTTTTGAAGGAGACATATTAATATGTATGCAAATTTTTCTCTCGCAATTTAAAGGTACGTTTTTGTCCTGATTTCGCCTCTTTCCGGCCAAGGAACGTGAAACGAGATTGCCCTATTGGATGATTCTGCGGTCTGAGGTGTGTTAAGAGTGGATTTGTCCTGATAACGGGGGTCTGAAACGGGTCAGGCGGACAATCTTAAGTATTAACTGGAAAATGTGCAATTTCTGAAGAAATTGCGTGTGAAGGCTGTGAGGCTGAATGAAAAACAAGAATGATCTGGAATGAAATTCAATGATGTGAAGTATAATGAATAACATGGAATGATATACAATGAGTTGGAAATAGCTGAGCATGTTGAAGATTTGAATCGATCAAGAAATTAGGGGTGTTAGAAAAAATCGATTTGGCAATATATCGCGATATTACAGCGCGCAATTCTCGAATCGATTCAATATGCGGCCGAGTCGATTTTTAAACATCAATTTTTTATGGTAATATTCAAAACGTCTTACTTAGGGTTAGGGTTTACACATTAAGCATGGGAAGAATGTTATATTAATGGTACATTAAGCCTTAATATTTTATTTCAATGCTGTTCAGACATGAAACAGACTGCAACCTGAATTTTCTGATAAATAAATTTTCATACAAATTTTACATTGTACATGAACAAGTTTACTGATTTGTATTTTCTAAATTTGAGTTAAAAAAAATAAAAATATTCAATATTTAAGACCACAAATGTTCACGTGTGCGGGGAAAGCCGAAATCTCCCCAAGCCGTGAATCTCAACAGCGACGTGAACGGAATGCAGCCAATCAAATTTTTTTTGCATAAAAGTGGGTTCCCCAGACGACAAGAAATATTTTCCAAAGTGAGTCTCCATCATCATTTGTCAACACTCACACCTCTGGTCCGTTTCAGAAAGACTCAGGTAAACATCGGCATACACTAAAAACAGCCGATTTGTGTTAAAAAGAGACAGACACGATACTTTCTGACCATTTTGTGCATAACAAGAACATTTCGAGTTATTTTTGACTCAATAGTTTTTAAAGTTCATATCTAAGACTGTGGGTTGTTTTCTTAGAGATCACATGTGATCAAGATAAAGATTTCTGCCTCAGAGAAATTCTTTCAATATCAGTGGTGGTTGAGAATCTTAATGTGTGTTAGTTCCCTGCAGGTGAGATTGCTACAGCCCAACACACGCAGTAAGACCAGAAGTGTTGAATGCTTCTTCAACTTTTTGTTAGATTTGTAAAACAAATGACTAAGATTTTTTTTTTTTAACTCCAATATTTTACGAACCTTAAACCTTGTTTAATAAACATGCTTAAAAAAAGAGAGCTGGAGTTTGTACTTTTTAATGTTTTGAATGTGATGCCAATGTTTTCCCTTTCGCTGAAAATGCGCATCAGCTCCAAATATTATTTATCGGCATCCTTGACTACTAATAATCGGTATCGGTCCTGAAAAAAACATATCGGTCTATCTCTAAAATATAACATTGCTAAAAAGTGGATTCAATGGTAAAATCTAATTGAGGAAGGGACAGGCAACAAATGCTCAAATTTATTTAAAGTAGCTTAAATAAATATTTTATATATACAGTATTTAACTCATTCACTGCCATAAATTCATAAAAAAAGATTATTAAATTATGGGCATGATTAAATGTTTTTAATTGTAATTAGTCACACATGACTTCACTAGTTAACTCACGATTAATCACAAATTATATATGTTCTAAATGTACAATAAAAAAAATTCTAGGTTTTCATACTCTTGTTAACAAAAGTGGATTTTTTTTGGGGGGGGGGGACGTTTATAGCGGTCAACGCCAGTGAATGATTTTAAAAAACAAAGAAAGAAAATATAAAAAATTCGGGGCGTCAGGCAATTAAAGTTTTTAATCGTAATTAATCGCATGACTTCACTAGTTAACTCGCGATTAATCACAAATTTTATGTACAAAACTAAATGTACAATAAAAAAAAATCTAGATTTTCAACAAAAGTGGAAACAAATGTTCAACTACTATTTAAAAAATAGTTAAAATGAATTTTTGACATTTATAGCCGTCAATGGCAATTAATGAGTTAATATGCATCAGGGCATTTTGCTTAAAACAATTTTACATTGAATTATTTCTCAAGGACACAGATGGCACAAATTCAGTGGACCGGCCCATATACACCCGTCCCCATAAAGATTTCGCCAAGCTTCCAAATTGAAAAAGAAAAAAGAAAAAGGTGGATTGAAATGTTATTTTTCCCATAACATGTCCCCTTCAAAGCAGAATCCAATTAAAAAAATAAATAAATCACAAGACAGCAACTGTTTCTGCCTGATGACCCTGATAAAAAAAATAGTAATTGCCTCTTGAAATGGTTTCAGATATATAGGTCAATGATGCTCTATTTTTAAAGGCTATGATTCCCATCTCGCAAAACGCGAGCCGAATGATGGCTGCACCGGCTGAAGGGCTGACTTGTCAATCGTAAGAACGGAAGATTGGAGCGTTTCCCGAGACTTTGATGTGTGCATATGCGCTACACGGGTGCTACGAGTGGCCGAGCCCGCGCCCGGCGTCGGGAGAATACATTTCACTTGAGCTCTCTTTAGATTGGAGATGTTGAACTGAAACCCCTTCTCCTCGTCTTTGAACCTCGTAGGTTGAGAGAAGACAAGATCGCACCTATTTCTATCTGAAAGACGACCTCTCGTGGCCCGCCGACTTGCGCTGAATCTCAAACCGTGATCATCAAGCATTTATCTGGCCTTGACGTTTCTGTTTTATTCATTCAGATGAGGTCGCCATCAAAACCCTGACACATGCCCAAAAGTCCAAAGAAAGTTGAATGGCTCTTTTATCGCAACATTCGCATTACTCCGGAAGTAACTTGATGTGATGCCATAGAAATCTATTTGATCGTGTAACATTCACTGGACACACACATATATGCATATATATATATATATATAAAGCCTGTCACTCACCCCCAGGTCTATTAGTGTTCCGACTGCAGCGTGAGCCGCCTTCTGTGAGCAGCTCTCTGCGAGATAGCACACAAAGGCACGCATCGTTCAAAAGAACAGACGTATATCCAATAAAGGAAATAACAGGTCGGAATAATGGAACAAAGCCATTACCGGTGGGAACGGTCAAATTTGTACATTGTGTAACGTTGAGTGGTTTCAATTAGGCAGTTAGGCATTTTGTCTGCATGTGCGGAGGTGTTTTCTATTTTGTGCTCACCGTAGTGCTGTTTCTTCTTGTTTGCTGTATCATACAGATATGAACACAGCTGAGTCACAAAATCACCTTCTGCCCAAGAGAAGACAAGGAGGGTTATTCAAATGTATATGTTATAAACAGTCGGAGCAAGTCATTTATTGTTCACTAGAGGCTATATATAAAAAATGTCAAAGGACATGCTAATTAGGGATAGACAGATAATCGGCCCGGCCGATATTCATATAATATAATTTTTTTTAATTTTTGCTCCGACGGGCACTTTTCTCCTCCGTCTGCTCTGATTCAGCGGCTGTTGACTCCACAGCACCATCAGTGCTAACAGCCAATAAGTAGCAATGATTTAATAGCTGTTTTTTAGCGCCTATTTGGGAGTTATCCTGGGGTTAGCGTGTGGGTGAACGGTTAGCCCGCGAGCTAACTGTGAGCTCGCGAATTAAATGTGTTTTGCGTGTTAAATTACAGTTACAAAATAGGTGTTATAATTTTTTTGTATAAAAGTTTAAATGTATGCTGAAGGAAAATATTGACTAAACTGTCAATTAACTCGACTAAAATTTCTCTTTTTTCATCAATTAAAATTGGATTAAAACTATATACAATCAGATGGCTAAATGATGACTAAGACTTTAATTAATTTTAGTCAAAAGACTATAACTAAAACTAAATTAAAATTTCTTGTCAAAATTATCACTGGTTGCTACTCTCTTTTTGTTGAATTTCTTAAAGGGTTCTGTCCATGGTGTTTTGCATTGTTAGCATTAAGCTCAGCGGACTTTCTAAGGCAAAGCTATGTGTTTGTTTAGAAAACACAAAGTGTAAGTAATTCTCATTGTTTCATGTTTGACTGTCAATGTCAACCGTGATAAACAACTTGAAGGCTCTTTTTTGAATAATTTTTCAATATCTGCAGCTACTGCTTGTTGTGACGTGAGTCGAGTTCATTGTGACCGTACACTGCTCATCTCAAATGTCAAATGTCGGGTCACTTGTATTTCATGAAACCTGTGTGTATTTAACGTATGGGTCATACATTTGTTTAAAAAAAAAAAAAAACTCATGACAGGTGTAGCGACTTAGGAAATGCTGAAGGTGAGTTGACTTCATGCATCATACTTGAACATTCTAAACGGTTTCACAAGTGTAAACCAGTTAACCACTCTATAATTACACCTAATGATAACAAATGGTGTCCTCCTGTTAACTGTAATGGTGTGTGGCGGACATGGTGACACACACACGTGCAGAAGGAATTTGTGCGGCCATTAAGTGAGTTTGCTAGTGTCCATGCTAAACGTAAATCACTTTGCAGACTTACTTTTTACAGTAGTACCTTGACGAATTCAGAGTCGGTCCATGACCGCGCTCATCATTCAACAATCATATCCTAATCTTTACCCATTGAAATTAACGAAAATTGCATTAATCTGTTCCAGCTTTGTAAAAAAAAAAGAAAAAAAATTATATTTATATATATATATTAGGGGTGGGAATCTTTGAATGTCTCACGATTCGATTCAATTCCGATTTTTGGGTGCACGATTCAATTCAGAATCGATTTTCCATTGGGAACGATTTTTGATTCAAAATGATTTGATTGACAATGATTTTTGCTTCAATTTATAGATGTTCAAGTAATCGTAATGATCTACTCCAGTCTGACTCGCTAATGCTAATTAGTGCTCTACTCGCGGCACTTTTGTCACTCAAAAGAACGGCTCCACGCTGCAAAAAAAACAAAAACGTTTATTGGAATAACTTGAGCGTGACTTTTTCCTTCTACTTTCTAATGTGGCTACAATTTAAAAGTGTATCAGACAGCGTGGAACCACACTGCCCCTAAGTGGCCAAATCGGGTACAACATGAACAGCGCTCCCAATAAAAGGCACACACAAACAAAGGGAAGACAGTATAAAAATAATTTAAATAAAATCGATTTTGGGACATTTAAAATCGATTCTGAATCGTACTAAATGAGAATCGCGATTCTTATGAGAATAAATTTTTGGGCACACCCCTGATTATATATATATATATGGAAAATAGCACTCTATAATATTGTACTACATAGACAGAGTAAACTAATTACATAATAAAATGGAATGTCAAGAATTAAAAAATTTGTGCAGCATAATTCTTTGCGACTGTGTGTCTTTTCTGGTGTGAACTGCTTGGTCTCAATATAATCAGACATATTGATATGCATAGAGACAAATCAGACCATCACAACTAAGCTCACTAAGCTGCAGTTTTAGCAGAGGAGAAAGAAAATTGAGTAAATAATAATTGTTTTAAAAACACAAAGTGTAATCCTTTTTGTTTTATGTTTAGACAGTAAAATTTAACTGGGAGTGACATTGAACATAGAACGTTTTGTTCAGTATTTGCAAAACTGTCACCATACAGCACTCGTATCTCAAAATTTGCTTGTAAGTCAACGGGACAAAAAAAAAGAAACTAAACCTGGCACAGGTGTGTGTAGGTGGTCCAGGAAAACGGTGGTCCAGTAGAGAGTCCTCAGACGTCCGGCTAGCATGTTGCAAAGGAAGAACAGCATGTCGGGACACCGATTTGGCTGGCTTAGCTAGGAATAAGAGGGCAAGAGAGAGGTTGATAGGAATGTCAACGGGAGGATGATTGGAAGAGTTCACAAAGGAAAGAACATTTTCCACTAGGCTGAACTCCCTGCAAAAAGTCACTGTCGGCTGGCAAGTCAAGCCACACAGAAATGCAGCAGAATAGATCTTTTAATTTTAGTTTCTGTCATTTTGTCCAGCAGCCTGTCGGCTCTTTTTTTTTTTTTTTTTTTTTTTTTTTTTGCCTCAGACTGAAATAACTCAGCGACAGTGCAATGGATTGTTATGAAAGTTCATAAAAACATTCATGGCCCCTAGAGGACGTCGCCATGCCGCTCCGTTACTTTCATACGGAGGTTCACATCCCAGTGAACAACAATAAGGAAGCAGGGTACCATGACATTTACATCAGTTATTGCCTTGAATGATCCAGTGACTTTTCTGGTGTAAAGGTCAGAGATTCAAAGAAAGCCGTCATATATCTTGACATATTTTCCCTGTCATGGGAATCTCAATATTTTCCCGCACAAAATGGTGAAAAGGCCAGTTGAACCTGTTTAATATCAACACATTCCGCATTCTCAAATCTTAATCCAAGCTAATGCTGTTTGCTTGTTGATGTTTTCCACAGCAAGGTTTGGCATTGACACACTTTTCATACGCCTTCATTTGCTCTACAGTCTTAAATAAAAATTTAAAAAATTGCTCTGCCAGCAAAGTCTACTACCTTGAATGTATTACCTATTTCGGAGCTTATTAAGTAGGAGATGTTCTGAGCATTCCTGCATTTCAGATTTACAATGACTTGTGGGGGCAATAAGAGGGAAGTATAACAAAAAAATCCTGTATTAATTGTTTAGCGATACAGTAAATAAAGAGTGTTTAAATTGGATTCCAAAACTGGTCCTATAAAACTGAATCACCTGCATTGGTTCTCATTACATAATCACACAAAACCATTAGGCATTGTTATAGGGTAGTTGCTAACAATAGGGTGACATATTGCTAAAGTCAGCAGTATATATATATAAGACTCATTGTAGGAAAATGAATTATATCTAAATTGCACCACACACTAAAATTCACACAATCACTTTCTTAGATACACCTGCCCAAAATTAAAGCCAAAGCAGTTACAAATATATCTAACCACTCACATCTCAATAACATTACTAGGCACGTTTCAGAATGACGCACACCACCACTACGCTCAAATCAATACAGAGTATTATTATCTTGAAGGTTTTTTTGATGCACCTTTTGCATTGGATCACATTTGCTCGCGAGTTTATTTACTTGACACCATTACACCATGTTAGAGGATATTATGCAAGTAGCCATCCAAATGTAGAAATGAGCAAATTGGAATGTGAGCCTTTACTATACTATAGTAAATCGACCTCACTGAACTGATATAAGTCTGCTTTATGTGACATCCAAGGTAACACACAATGGTCAAGTTGCTGGAAAGTGAAGGTATAATTTGGCGGCAGCAGAAGAGCACGCTTGCAATTAACTCATTTGCTCCCAAAAAAGCAAAAATGTGTTCTATTTTAAATGTTTGAAGTGTCCCAAAGACGCATTTATACGTTGTTGTTTTTTTTTTTGGCTAGAGCATACAGAAGGCTTTGATGCAGCATCTCATCTGCAAAGAACGGTTGAAGAAATGGCAGTTATTACACAAACGGCCATCGGGTGGCAGCAGACCATAGTAAATGAACCAGGGTCACGTTGGAAAAAAACCAAAATTACTCAAAATTCTAAATAGATTTGTGAATAATGATGGAACTTGGCTATATTTGAATGCTAATTACCGCAACACGGAAACAGATAGAAATACACTTTTTTCCTGATGAAAGAAGAGACTTTAATCTTTCATTTAATGGGTTCCATGTTTTTATAGTAATAGAACACAATATTTTGTGGGCCTTGCAAAATTTGTCAAAATCCAGTAAAACAGCCGGGAGTGAAGGGGATTGCTTCTGTGAAAATGGCTGGGAGTGAATGTGTTAATAGTAAAACTGTATAAGCCCTGAATTATGTTGCAATCGAGGATTAGTTCTACATTAATTAACAAAAGCAGGGTCTCAAGTAAATTAGCAAGCCATACGACCAGAACGTATGAAAAGGCTTTAAGAGAAACAGAAGTAGTCCACACATGAATATTTAATATGCAATATCCAGAAAGTTTCTATTAAAGAGACAATACTGAACATTTAAGTAACACAGGAATAGAGAGCAACAAAACAGAGCGTATGTAGTGGGAAAGCAGATCTTGAGAACATTCTGAAGATCCGAAAGTAGCAACATTAAACATTAAATATCTTATCGTCTGAATGCAACGAGCTACCTTTTGTCTTTCTAAATCAAGACTGAGCACAGAGGAAGACCGCTTACAGAGAAGAACGCGGAATGCAATAATGGTTTTGAAGTATGCGCAGCTTTGAAAATGTTCTCTGAGGCAAGAGTTGCACTCACTGTTTCTTCGCAAAGCTTTAGGTCAAAACAATATTGGAATGAAAAATATATTGTTGGAAAGAACTCGCGAGGGAGGATTTGAATAATGAACAATTTTTCAAGGCAAGTATAATTAAGTGGTTTGTGGACGTCGGTTCTGGTTAGTTGTGCTTTTATGTTACTCTTTAAGATCGCCGCCCCCCCCCCCCCCCACAGCATTTTAATACTCTCACCTATAAGTCACTTAGCTCACGCTTTGGGAGTTGATTAGTTGCCCTGTGAAGCTTTGAAAAGTCGCACGTGACTTTCATGACAGTCTTCTATTAAAGCTGACACACATATTGCTAATTGGTATTCAAGTAATGTGTCATGGCTCCGCGGCGGCTTTTGTTATGGAGATGTGCTCGCATCAAATGGGTTTTTCGTGCTGCGGTTTGGCGAGTTTTGTCGTGGCCTGTTTGCACCCCCGGTAAGCTGCCATCGTCTGTTAACTGGGTCAACGTGATGCGTTTCTCCCTACATACAGCGGAAGCTTTGGTGCTTCTAGATGGAATGTGATGGAGAAAACCGTGAGGTATTGTTTTGGCTACCTTGTAAGAAGAAGATTCCTGCTCCTCACAATCAGAATCGCTTTGATACAGTTCGTCTGTGGTGGTCCAGGTCAGCGCGCCGTCTCGCTTCCAGAAATCACAGATTGGATTGTCCGTCTGAACCTGTACGCAAAGACAAGCCACAATGTCAGGAGGCAAATGAAGTGCATCAGTTTATGTCAGGGGTCAGCAACCTTTCCTGTCATTTTAGGCCAAATAAATAACCAAAAATGTGTCTGGCCGCAAAACATTTGAAGATTGTGATGAAGGAAACAGTGTTAGAGTTAGACCCTCCTTCGGTACATTAGACTAAGTGCGAATCAGAGTTGCACCATAAGAGAAAAATTTGCAGCATCCAATACGTAGAGAATAGATTCAAGAGCCGCAGTTTACAAACCCCTGGTTTATGTATCACCCAGTTTATAAGAACCACATTCGATTTGATATAATTTAATTCAATCACTATTATTTTCTATGGGAAAAAAACCCACATTCTACATCTGAACAATACAGTGGTTGATCTGCGTTCTGGACGGAATTGTGGTGTTATGTCCCAGTATACATTTATGGGATTATGAAAAAAAAAAAAAAAAAAGCATCTTACTTCTTCAGTGATCAAGATGCCACATCGCACCAAACTGTCAATTGCATCCAGTGCGAAACTTTGAGGAGACTGGCAGGGCTGGAGAAATCGGGAATAAATGAGAGAGAAGGTGAGAGGAGAAAACAGCTTCAGTCTCATCACGCATGGAAGACGAGCAGAGGAAGACAGGTGACAAAGAGCATAGACTGTGAGGCGGAGACGAAGATGAGATCAGAGAAGGAGAAGCAGTGTCGGCCATCGGGATGCATGAGTGGGAGCGATATTTTTTCCGTGGAGGAAAAAGGCTGAGCAACACCGCTGCAAGCAGAGTAGAAAAGAAAGGTGGGCTAACAGAGAGGCGCACTATATCTCCCTCTGATTCAGAGCCCTTGAAGTCAACGTGATGGAGCGTGTACACATGGACGTGCGCACAAACACACAGCACGAGCGCGCAATTCAGCACCAGCGGTGCAGGGTGAGTCACTGTTCAGCCCCATTAAACAGCCATTGAACGAGACGCAGCGGATGTGCGCATGTGTGTGATATGAATGAAAACTCACCGGTCGAAAGCCCGGAGGCAGGAGATGGCAGAGCTGCAGGGCTCTTTCAGTCAGCTCCGACTGGCAGAGCACCACATCAAACTCCAAGTCACCTTTGACCTCATCTCCATCTGCGCTGTCAGCCCTCACCTTGCTGCTGACGACACTGCTGGCAATCTCATATAGCATGGCTGACACCGCACATGCTGGGGGGGAGGGGGGGGTATGTATTACTTTACCAACAAACAGACACACAACTGCATATATATATATACATCATAAAGGTCACTTGTAAGCTCATATCATGCATAGTGAACTTGAATTTCAGCGTATTTATAGAGGACAGCTTGAAAAGGGTGAGTTCACCTCACAATGAGGAGAGCTGCTATCTATTGTATAAGTTAATGGATAATGGAATGAGGCATGCCCTGAACACCCTCTTTATGGGAGAGGAACTGAACGTAGGTGCTTCATCATCATACGGAGAGCTTTTGCTAATATTATGCCGCACTTAGAGTATGTGCCGAAAAGGTTCAATCAAAATTATCCTTGAAATGACCATCAAACTTCAAGATTTGATGGCGTAGATAAAGAATAAAAAAAACGTTTTGTAATTTTGCATCATCCATCTGTCGAGAATAGTGACTTCTAAAGTGAGGCAGGAAATTATCCACTTAATTGATCCAAAAGATGAATATTTACGTATAAAATATATATGTGTCATCAACCTAAGGGAAGTTAATTGTTGCTGTAGCAATGGCTGTAAAGCAGCAGCACTGTCAAGGTACTAATATTATTGAGTTTGGAAAGTCAAACTTTTTGCGTATAGCAAATTTCTTTCCTTTTAGTGCTCTGACATGACAGTTTTTTTTTCTTTATCTTTTTTAGCTTTAGAAGTAGTTGTAAATACGTTGTTCAGACCAGACTTTTCAGCAAGTGAGATATGGCTGAGTGCGTCTCTTCAGACAGCGATATAGTATGTTTTCGCGACTTAAAACGTACAACCAGGACCGGAAGAATATCTACTGTGTTGTTGAAAAGGAGGCTCTGGAGAGACGATGTGCGAGTGAGAGAATAGGATGTGAAACTTTAAAAGGAGCATATTAACTCTCTAGGGCCCACAGTCGTGGAGCCGCAGATAGGAACCAGACTCAAGAACCGTTTTGACCAATCACGTTGGAAAAGGGAAAGATGAGGAAAAAGTAAGAGCAATCTACAGTACAAGTGTTTGGGAGGCGAGTGTCAGCAGATCAAGCTTGAGCAGATGGCCAGAGTGAGTGTGCGGACTGAGATTGAGAGCCATCCATTCCTGACAGAGCCGGCAAAGCTTGATTAGCGGGGAGAGGAGGTAGAAGAATGTTTTGATAGAACCCGTGGAAGCCGAAAACCAGTTGGCTTAGCAGAAGAGCCTGAAAGAGCAGCTGAGTGATTAAAGGAAAACACCTTTTAAAAAGGTACACAATGACAACCCCCAGCGGTTGAACGGAATAGGAGGAAAATTCTGAGCTCCTGCAACATTAGCAATTTCCTCTGGAAAAACAGCAAGCAGGCCTATGCGATGATCTCTCCTAGTTCTGTTGCAACCGACTTAATCCAGTATTCAAAGTATATCATGAAACCGCAATAAAAGGCGCAATTTAACAGCTGTACGGAGCATATTTCACCAAAAATGTAAAATAGTTTACAGTAATGGAGCTGCATTGTTTTAAATACATCTTAGTTGTGCTTGACGCTGCTAGACAAAATGATTTAGCAGCCATTTCAACAATAAAGTTGTGCCTTGCAGGGCTCCAGACTAACTTTAAAAAATTTTTAAATAAGCATGTTGGCCTAACCTGAAATTTTTGTTTCCCCTCATTTTCACTATATTACTGACAAGCACTAGTAAATGCAGACACTGTGTGTGAAAAGAAAAACTAGTGCCCGTAAGTTGTGGTATTGTCAGCAAATGTCATGTTCTCGGCATGTTGTGGGTATCAACAGTAGAAATGCCTCCCTGAAAGCCTCAGCCAGGTAAACTTGTGCACCCACTCATTTCGTCACGATCATTTTGTCCCAAAACGAGTATGACTCATTATCAGGACTTGTGTCCTCTGGCACACTAGGTTTTGTGGAAGAAAGTAATCACTGATAATCCTCTTCACAAATGTTCGTTATTTACAAGAGTTAAATGAAGGATGGAGATGTATTGTTTTCAATACATTTGAGTTGTGCCTAAATTGATGTACTACTACATTAACTTGGACCCCATTTTTTAAATTAAACATAATTGAATGATCGTTTTAGCAGTTTGACATACCGGTGAAAAGACCAGTGTCAGAGGGAAAGATCTTCATAATTTATTGTCATTGTGTTTATTGTCATTGTGTATTGGTGAGTACTCAGAGTGAATGTTCATACTGGTATCAGTCAGGGAAAAAAAAAGTGGTATTGGACATCCCTACATCCGACATAATGTAATTGGATGCTGGGTGAAATAATGCGCACGGTCGCTTGTGAGTTACATACTGTAAACAAGTACAAATATGCACATGTTTATGGAAAAAAAAAGAAAATCTAGGACAAAAGTGTGCTTTGTTCAGTCGTTTGCAATGGGCTTTATGGCATTTACAGTGAAGCACATAACAAGAACACACTGCAAAAACTGAAATCTTAAGTAAGAAATCATTTCTTAAATTGAACCTAAATTCACTTATTTTGCTTCGACAAGTTATTATTACTAAAAATAACATTGTCAGACAAGATCATTCTGCTTATTTAAAGATACGTATTACTTAATTATCTTATTTGATCAAGCAGTCTTGGCATTGAGTGTTAACAGCCAGTTTTAAGTACTGTAAGGCTTAAAACTGAACTGGGGTTTCATAAGTAGAATGTTCTTATTTTAAGATTTTGCATAATCTAGTAATAAAATGAATGGAAAAAATACAAGTCTGAAAACCATCAGACAAACGTGTAATATAGCTCTTTATTGTTAGCATGTTTTGTTGTGTAAAAATCATCAGTTCAAGTGGTTTGGTCCGTTATACTGTATTTACTAAGATCATTTTTCCTCTTTCCAGTAAATGCACTACCAGCTCAGTAGTCTAGTGGTAGAGTGTCAGCCCTCAGACGGAGAGGTTGTGGGTTCAATCCCTGGCTGGGTCATACCAAAGACAATAAAAATGGGACCTGTTACCTCCCTGCTTAGCACTCAGGCTGAGTTGGCCAATTGGAAATTAATATGTATATATTTTAAGAAAATATTCAATATTAGTTGTTCTTAGTCTAAAAATACTATTTTCAAGACTGCTGTGGTTGATCTGGGCCTAGTATTATTTTCTTATTTTTCAAAATCTTACAGGTAAATGTAAGTAAAAATGTCTTCTTCTGTTGGCAGATAATTTTGCTTATTTGAAATAATAATTTTTCTAATTATTTTTAATTAAATTTTTTAATTTACAACCCCAAAAAAATCTTAAATTTTCTACTGTCTTTTTGGCAGTGCAGCTCAAGAGCATAATTGGAGAGTGTAAACTTTAGCCAAGGCAGCAAAGGTCCTCAACAATGGAATATTTATGCTGAAATGCCCGAAATTTAGAGCACTGACTTTGTCCAAGTGTGTTACTTTCTATCTTTTTTTTTTTTTTGCCCGCAAAGATAAGCAGATTTAGTTGGTTTTTAGTTTTCTTGCATGACTGATGTATCAATGACGGAATAAATCTCAACAACTCAAGCACGGGGCAACAATGGTAGAAGAACAATTTAGAGATAAGGTTGCACTAATAGTTTCGAATAGATTCTGTGGCTGTTAACGAAAAATCTCATTGGCAGTCTTTTGCTTCTTACCTCGCATATCGCTTTAGGTGTAAAGCAGTGCAACTTTTAAAATAAGTTTCAAATGGATTTTCCATCCTGCCATGGCAACTGTCACAAGTCGCAGCCAAAGCCTCCCACGAACAGCGCCATGAGAAGAGAACATTAGGTCTCAACATGACTTTTGGGCGCAAGTGTTGAGTAAAGTACTGCCATCTTACCAAAATACATGCATGTTAAATCACTCACCACCAACTGCTTCCAAAATAAAAGTATGGGTGACAATCTGGGCCTGGAGGTGGAGGTGATGTGTAGCAGCAAGAGTAGGACGAGGTACAATTAAAGGGTCTTGCCTAGAGGTAAAAAAAGAAAAGAAGATATTTATGGTAAGTTTTCTGAGCTATATTCATCTGTATTTGATTTCCGGAGAGCTGACCTTGACGGCACGGCAGTTATGATGAGGTGAGGGGCAAGCAGCGCGATGGCGTAGTGGACCACTTCTGCTAGACTTCCTCCAAATCCGACGTCTTTGTTCCTGAACAAAAGCTCCTCTGTGAGCCAGCTGACATCACGACACAAGACGGACGTGCTCACTCCCTGCCAAGGGGAACCAGGAATTGAAATTCAGAAAGTCAAATGCATTTAACATCAACAATAAAAAAAAGATTTTTTAAACGTTATATGACTCTAAGTTCTTGGAATTCAGATCAGGCGTATGGTCAAGGCCATAAACCCTAAGGAAGACATGAGTCGCCTGTAGGTGTAAGAAAAATAGCAACCTAGTAGTTCAAAGGTCAGTTTTGTAGCCTGACCGGGTTATTTCAGACAAGTGGGGATCCACATTAATCAGTGCTCACATCCAGAAAAGTCAGTGACCCCTAGTCTAAAAATTCAGTGTACCTCAGCACCAAACTCAGCATGGGCTTTGCGGTTTCTGTGTTTTGTATTGTGCAACTTTTTCACAAAGAAGGAGCAATCTCAGCACATGGCGTTAGGAACATGAGAAAAGATCTCCTAACATTCGAAGTTCACTAGTCACATTTTTGTCTGTGAAACCGACCCCCAGAAAACTCACCCATTTACGGCTTTTGTACTTCCAGATGCCACAAGATGACGCCCTATCTAAATAGGAAAGTAGTACAGTACTTGGTGGTAAGGAACTATGTTGAAGTGATACATCTTGACAGAGACAAGCTCACAAGTATGTTGGTGAAGAGCTAAGTTTAGCCTGAGTTTTGGAAGTGAGTGGAGAGTCTTAGGAAGATAGTTAATTTTTTTAATTAAAACTCATTTACTGCCATCGTAGAGTGTACTCGTCAGACCGTTTTTTCCAATCGGAGGGGCAGAGGAGCCACTGTTGTAGATCTGCAGCGGACATCGAGATAAAAGAAAGATTTATTCTTTCATTTGGTAGATATAATGTATATATAATCATACAACACAATATACTGTGTGTCTTGAAAAATCTGTCAAAAAGCTCAAAAACGGCTGGCAGCAAATGTTAATTTGCACATATACGATCTGTTAATAATGTTAATAAAAAGTTTGACCCTGGAACAGATTCACTGTAATGAACACACTAGAGCTGTCAAAATTAATTGATTAATCGGCAAGTAAACGATGATCAAATTAATCGACAATTATTTTAGTAATTGTTTGGAGCTATTTTTTATTTAAAGTTGTCCAAATGCTCTGATTTCAGCATATCAACAGTCATTGTTCACTGATTTATGTAGTCCTTCGTGAAAGAAGACTGATTATATTCTGTGTTTAATCAAAATAAGACATTTGCAAACATCTGTTTACACTTTGGAAAATAATGACCGAATCGGTAACATAGTACAACATCAATCATCCTTTAAAAACAATAAAATAAAATATACAAAACACGAAATAAACACCAATGAATGGTTAATAAACAGTTATCAGGGGGGGAAAATGCTATTGTCATACACTTTAATGCACAATTAAAATGAAACCTATTAGTTGATTAATCGATAGAATACTCGATAGATGAATCAATTCTAAAAACATTCAATAGTGACAGCACGAGAACACAGGGATGCCACATTTACCTTGCGGTGTCTGTACAGCAAAAGACTGGACAGAATACTAGTGGACATCGCAGCCATGCATGAGGTTACAGCTGGGAAGGAGAGCACAACTCATAAATCATAAATACTATTGCACAACATAAACATGGCTAAAACATCTCATGGGGATTCATTTAGAGACCAGCGGGGACCGTTATCTCTTACTTACAGAAGATGAGGTGGACAGCAATGGCAATGCTGAGCTCGCTCTCCTGATGAGTTAGCTCTGTGATTTCTGATGGAGAACGACAAGGCAGAGGCCACGACATCTTCCTCTGACCAAACTCGCACTCAGGGCTTGATAGAAAAAGCAAACAATCAGATTCAATATTGGATCAGGTGTCAATCCTTTGTAGAATGATCACACTGTTAGGGCAAATATAGATAACGCTCACCAGACTGCAGAGATTTGTTTTGTTTTAATGCTACAATTGTGTGTTATACAACACATCTCTCACAGTGTCAAGTGTCCCCCACTGTACACTCCCTGCGCAACAGCAAACATTAAGAAGACACAGTGACTCGCCGGCGTGCACAGAGGCACATTTAGCGGTGGCTCATATTTCCCTCAGGAACACTGAGCTAAACAAGTGAATACTGGACCAGGTGGTCCCCTTTGATTGAGCGGCCCTGTTGCTCTAACGACGTCACGATTACGGAAACAACTATTGGCTGAGAGAGTCATGAGGAAAAGATGTGGGCGGGTGAAATAAACTGATGGCCACGTAGGGATGCGTTTTACTTGCAATGAGCAACAACAAATGAAAAGTAGCTGGGCCTCATTAACTCATTCACTCGCAGACATTTTCACTGAAGCGACCCCCTTCGTTCCTGGCTGGTTTACTGGATTTTGAATGATTTTGAAAGGCCCACAGAATATTGTGTTCTGTTGCCATAAAAACATGAAACCTCACAAAAGAAAGATTAGAGTCTCTTCTTTCATTCGGAAAAAAAGTATATTTCTCTCTGTTTCTGTTTTGCAGCAATTAGCATTGGAATATAGCTAAGTTTCATCATTATTCACAAACCTGTTGAAAACACTGACAAAAAGAGCTTTTTGCAACATGGCCCTGGTTGATCTCTTATACTCTGCTGCCACCAGCTGGCCGTTTTTTGTAATAACTACCATTGCTTTAAGCGACCTCTTCATGTATCAAAGCCTTCTGTATGCTCTAGCATAAAAAAAACGGATAAATGCGTCTTTAGGACACTTCAAACATTTAAAATAGAACACAGGGCTGGGAAAAGAAGTCAACCAAGTCGATTGGGTCGACGCAAAAATGCATGCGTCAAAGCTATTTAATAATTTTAAAAAACATATTTGCGGCACCTGAAACTAGCCGGAGGCCCAAAACCAAAATATTTCGTGTTTTCGCACGGGCAGTTATTGCTGACGGATTCCGACCGGCATTCACCACTACTAACTAAGATGCTTCTTAGGGTTTGTTTGTGGTCTTTTTAGACTGAAAAGGGAGACAATAAATAAATAAAAGCTCTAATAAATGCATTGCTGCTTAAACACACGTAAGATGGCGGCCTTACATGTGTAAGCAAAAGGAAGGCGGTATCTACTATGTTAAACATAGAGCAAGACTCCTCCCAATACGGCGACACCGCAGAGTTTTTTTTTTCACTCCTCCAAGTAGCGTGCAGCTCGCGTGCATTTACCATAAGGACTATCACTACGGTTTTATGCCACCAAATGTGCAATAACAGAACCAACTTGGACCAGTTAGCCACAATGCACTTAAGAACAGACACAACGGAGTTTGCACTTTGCAAACACGGACGCTGGCGGTAGAAACTAACTCACTTTGTGACATTTATGGATTTGAATGGAAAGGAAACAAACATAGAAAAACATCAGGGTGACGGCGCGGGATCCTGGAGCATAAAGTAAGTTATTTGAAAAAGCTTTCTGTGCGGTACCGTTAGTACGCTGCGTCAATGGCCAACTCGATATGCTTGAACGAGACAAGCGAATATGTCAGGCTTTGTAAACACATGATGAGGATAAAGCGCCATTTAAGTGCACTCCATTTACCATTTAATATTTTGATCAACTTGGATTTTTCATAAATTGGACTATGACGTGATTTTCAGGAAAGGTACAATACGTAAGTGATTCGAGTTTATTCAGGGCGAATGC